>NW_028277044.1:6576875-6747500 GCF_059951505.1 Python bivittatus | reverse complement strand
TGAAAAGCTTATACAGAATCAAGATCACTTATTAGGGAAGAGAGAGAGAGAAAGAGAGAGAGAGAGAGAGAGAGCTTAGATATGATATGGAGACAGAAGAAATAGAAAAACATATGATAAATTGGATACAAAACTTCAAAGAAACCGTCTCAATTCAGCAATGGGAAGAACTGTGAAACAAACCTATAAAATTCACCCCAAGCTGTGGTTTGAAAGAGAACTGGTATCAAATGTTTTACATATGGTATACAACTCCATCAATAATTGCCAAAATAAACAAATCATACAGCAATAAATGTTGGAAATGTCATCAAACAGAAGGAACATTCTACCATATGTGGTAGACACACACACACACACACAAAACAAAAACAAAAAACTCCAAAAGTATTGGAAAAATATACAGAGTATTATTGAGAGATTTTTGGGGATCAAAACCACAATTTTTTAATAGGTATAATTCCAGAACGTATCAAAAAATATACCTTAATATATCTTAATTAAGATACATGCTTACAGCTGTGAGGATAATACTGGAAAAAAGGCATAGTACTGATGATATCAGACTGGGACCTTAAACTTGGGGAATATGTACTGTAGCAATGGTGAAACTAACATTGTATATGCATAACAGATGTTTAACTACATTTAAGCAAGAATGGCTATGGTTTTTAAAGCTTACACCAACAGACACTGCAAATTGGTTGGAGTACAAAGGGGGAATAGGAAATCGCCTGTATTATTTTTTAGGGTTATTTTTCCCCCCTAACATTTATAAACAATAATATAGTAGAGATTTTGGCATTAAACTTAAATATTTATACTTCTTTTTGATATCATAAAAATAATATACTCTGCTTGGAACCTTTACTAATGTCATATTGAGCAACAAATGCACAACCTCAGAAATTATCTGTTTATTCATAGTGTCTTTTTTGAAAATATACCTTCATTTTAAATAAGATAAAAGGAATTATAATAAGGCTACAGATAATAAAACAAACACAGAATACTGCAGATGTACAGTAATTATTAAAAGAGGGAAATGAATCTATTTACCTATCTACCTACCATTGCATATCTGTATATACTGTTTCATTGTTAAAGTTTATTTAATGGAAAAAAAAGTGATATAGTGATGACTCCTAATCACCCGGAGTCAAGTATCTGATTTACTAGTATTCTCTTCCAAACCAAATCAGATTTTGCTCCCCCTCCCTCCCTCCCTCCCTCCCTTCTTTCTTTCCTGGGGCAGAGGGGAAGAAGATTTGTTCACCCCAAACACCTGATGAATCCCAATGGGTTTCAGAGAGCACTTGGAGAAGTTAAATAATTATTTGCCAAATTGTTGAACAACCACTGATTATTTTTGTGTTCTTTTTGCAGACTCTATCCTATCTATCTATCTATCTATCTATCTATCTATCTATCTATCTATCTATCTATCTATCTATCTCATTTACCGATATTCTTTCCCATTTATCCATCTGCATGTTATAATCAAAATTCTTAGCCCAATTTATCATGTAATCCATAACTTGTTCTTCCTCTTCCATTTCAAATCTTAACAAAAGTGCATAATTCATTTTCAAATTCCATCTTTCATTCCAATTACCTTTTAATCTATACTAAATCTTTCTCTTAGTTGTGCATATGAAAACCATTGAAAACTAAATCCCTTTGCAGTCAATTGTCCATCTTCCTGTGTTAATACAAAATTCTTCTGTTTTGCAAAATTCATCTTTGTTTCCATTTCTTTCATCGTTAACATAGAACGTGACATTGTAGAAGTTTAATTTGCTGTGAAATATTTTTCCTTGCTCATGATCTTTTTAATTTATCCTCTTTCATTTTTTTTATCTCCATCAGAATCTTTTGCATTTTTTTCTCCTCTGTTGTTTCAATTTATCATTATGTTGTATAAATTGTCCTCTGACAAAGGTTTTACTTGCATCCCATACTGTCCTTATGTCTGTTCCTTCATTTAAACTGAACTTAAAAAAAAAAATCTGTCAACTCCTTTTTAGAGTCCTCAGTCACTGATTCTTTTTATAACAGTCTCATTTAGCTTCCATCTGTAAGTTCTGTCTTTACTCTTATATGTCAAAGTCACTGGATTATGATCTGAAAAAGTTTTTGATAACATCTCTATTTTGTTAGTAAATATAGCTAACGTCTTAGAAATCCAAAATATATCTTGTCTTGAGATGAATATTTATCATTTAAAAAAACAAACAAACAAACAGACCAAAAAAAAAAAACCTTTGGGTGAAAGAAGCAAGTTTTTAGAGGCCTCAGATAAATGGGATTGCCTTAATAAAAACTGAAAGATAAAAGAATGTGCAGCACCGTTGAAGCTGGTGTAAACTAGGCTGGTTGTAAATTCCTTATCACAAACATCCCCATAGCAATTTAGGCATCTGTCTTGAGGGAGGATGCCTTCTTCCTGGCATTTGGCACCTTGAACTAATTTATTTCTTCTTCTCTGTGACACTATTGTTTTCCTTGTAGATAGCAGATAACAGAGGGGCAGAAAGTAACTTGAGAAGTATTGCTTATTTAGGTATGCCTGCATCATCATATGAATATGTATGCGTATGTGTTCTTTTTCCCTTCCCCTTCTTGTAGAACTGTATCAATATCAGGGCACCCATTTTGCCTATAGGGGAGTGCCTCCCACTAACCTTTGGTGGCGTCCCCCTCCAGTACATACTGTCTAATAAACACTACAGTGAAGCCTTGATTATTTTGCATTTGTGTCCGGCGTTTTGATTCCACAGAGGGATATATTCCCAATATGGTAATTTTGGTTTGATTCCACTTAATTTCAACCCCTACATATCTATCATCATCATCATCACCATCATCATCATCATCATCATCATCATCCATTATTAATTTTGGTTGTAATTGTGGGTTTATATACAAAACAACTCCATTTTTCTTTGTTGTCCTTGATGATATAAATTCTTGTCCCAAATTTTTGTACATCAAACATTTTTTTAAAAAAATCTTTTTTTTCCTTATGTGTCTCTGGTAGGCAAATTACATCTTATTTTATTTTTTTTTCAAATAGTGAAATATCTTTTTTCCTCTCTCTTTTGAGTGGTATTCGCCCCATTAATGTTCCATGTTAGATACTTAAGATCCATATCTATGTTGTAAGCTTAGAAAAGTCTATGCCTATGGCACCTATTGTTGTGGTCTCTTCCTCCTCTTGTCATATTTGTTGTATAATTCCATACTTTTGTTCTAGTTGTACTTTATTCAACTCCTTTTTTAATCTTTCATAGAAATATCTTGATTTTTGAACTGAATTCAATTGGTATCTCTGTTGGTTGAAAGTTAAAATTATTCCTTCCAAATTATCCCAACAAAATGATATCCTTTTTGAGTTCATCTGTAAAAAAAAAAAAAAGTATATTCTTTTCTCTTCCAGAGAATTCTGTTAGATATTTCTTTCAATAAAATTATTGAGCTATTATTGAGTTATTTATCCTTAATTTAGTATTAAAATGTTGTTGTAGAACCTGGTTTCTTGCCTTCTTCCTGGCAAAGTATGCAATCATATCTCCTGGTACCATTATTATTTTTTCATATTTGTATTAATACTGTACACTTTGTCCACTTCTGAATCTGTATCATCTTCTCCCATTCCAAAAATGCTGTTAAAAATTCCACAATTTTTTCTGTAATGTCTTTGCCAGGTTCCTCTGGAACTGCTCTCAGTCTTAAACAAAATTCTTTCTCCCTTAATTCCAATAGTGCCACATTGTCTGGCTCCTTTTCCATCTCTCTATTTATTATTTCTGCCTTGTTTCCCAAAATTTCTATTTTTTTTTAATTGTGTAACTCCTCCGCTTATCTTATTATAGATTATTCCAAGTTTTATTCATTTTTTTCTTCCATAATTGTAAATCTTTCTTCCATTCTGTCTTCCAGAGTAATCAGGTCTCTTTTGACTGATGCAGCTACTGATGCAGTTACATTCTTCCCTAATTTATCAAGCATTCTTTGTAAAGACTCTGAAGTAAAACCTTTTTCTATTATCTGTTGACCTTCTGTAAATGATCCTCTCCTCCCTATTTCTATAGCTTTTGCTCATAGTAGTAATTTCTTTCTTTTTTTAATTTGTAATCCAAAAAAGGAAAGTAACAATAAAAATAAGAGAAGAGTTTTTTTCTGTGTCCCACTTAGTAGCTCTTTAATCTCTGTCATCACTCCATACATCCATAATCCCATGATCTTTTGCAACTTCCTCTTTCCTTTCTTTCTTGACTTATCTCTTTAACAAAGTCAGCCAATCATTCTCCTTTGCACGTTTAAGCAATTCTCTTTCCAACAGAAGTATATTTCATTTAATTCATTAATTCAAAAGTACAGTACTTTGTTAATAAAACAAAATACAAATTTAACTGTCCCCTTAGTCTATTTTTAACTTTCATGATCCAAACCACTGGCAAGCTTTTTGCTTTTAAATCCTTATTATTATTGCTTATCCTTTATTATAATCCTTCTTGGGTTGATAGATTATAATAAAGTCAGTTTGGATGCTAACCCAGGTCAGTTTGGATTCTCTGCTGCATTGAAGGTTTCTTTTCACTTTAAGTTCTTTTCATTCAAAAGTGCTTTATAAAGTGGATTGGGGCAAACTCAGTACCCTCTGAGTAGACTTTGCTTAAGGCTATGAGCTTGCTGCATCCTTGCACGGCTCCAGACGCTTTACTCATGAGTCACCAACAGGTTCCCTCTGGATCCAGCAGGCTTCCTTACAAGGAACTGCCCTCTAAAGCTTAAGCAGGTGATCTCATGGGTTTCTCCTTGTCCAGAGAAGCTCTGTTAGCTCAGGCACGATGTCCAACTGTCAGTCTTTGTCTTGGTGTTGTCCCCAAGTCACAGAGACATGCTAGTCCACCATGTTTCCTCCTGGAAGTCTTTTTTCAGGTTCCCTAAAGAGAAAATTCACTGAAAATTCACAGTATTAGAAATTACTGTTTTACCCAGACTCCTGTACAAAGTATTGAGTCTATAAGACTTTGAACATTTCTTTTAGAGTAAAAATCTACCCAGTAACAGACAAATGTTTTCCCAAAATAGCCTTGAAGTGATTGATATTTTATCCCCCAATAGGTATCTTAAATTTGGCTATTGAGTGGTCAATCTTAGGGAGCCCAGTAACACACGTTTTTGCAGTCACTACCTGTTCAATTCTACGAATGGATTTTTAATAATTTGTTGGAGTTTTTTTTAACTTAAGTTACATTATTTTGGGTGAGATGAAAGTGAAGGCAAAAGTATAGAGCAAGGACTCACTGTGGATTTGAATGAGATGGGAAAAAGAAAGAAATGGCATGGCATCAGCCTAGGAACTTTCCCTCTATTGCAGTCACCCAAACAACCAAAGATAGAAGAATACTTTGCATGAAAAGGATCTGTGAGTAAAACAAACTTCTACTCCCAACAACTTTGAAGTATTAGAATGGGATCTTCAAACAGAATGGGAAAAACAACAGCTGTTAGAGCTCTGTTAGGGATGAGTTAGAGGGAAGTTGGGATTCCTTTATAGATTTTCATTGTATGTTGCCATTGCTATTAATTAGTCCATCTACCAGCCTAAGGAAAACTGAAAATAACTTTAAAGATAAAAAGTGAAATCAGCACAGGAAGAGGTTCCCTTGGGAAAACTCAACAGAGTTTATGGCAAAACCATGTCTGCCCACAGCGCAAACTATTATTTTAAAATTTGGCTATTAATGGAAGTCCTAGTAATTCACTTTGTATACTGAAATATTTTTGTCTACATTACCTAATAGCAGGTTGGTTAAGTATTTTCAAAGAAATGGTCTCTTCTGCAGTGGATTTTAGGTACATAAGTAAACTTATGTAGTATTGCTATAGCCACCAAATAAATAAATACATAAATGCATCACAGTGTTGCATCACATTTTTGAATGTTCATTAAGCTTGGTTTTTTTTGTTTTGTTTTGGTCACTGCAATATACTTGTGAATGTACCATTTTGTCATCACAATCAGAATGATTTATCTGATTTTGATGGACTGGTAGGGCTTGGAACAGGCAGTGCAAGTGCTTATATCTTTGTATGTGACACCAGAACTTGGAATCCTAGCCACAACAGACTCATGATTAAAGTAGCAAAGCTACATTAGAGATGGATAGAATACAATCATCTTTATTTTTAATTTGCATCCAATTCAGACTGAGACTATTGCTGTCATTTCAGGTTAATTTTTGCACTGTCTGTATGTGCACAAACCCTTTCAAAACTCTAGTATAAAGCATATCATGGCAGGTACATTTTGAAATGCACTGAAAACAACATGGACAAACAGCATATAACAAGAGCAAGTGGGGAGACATCATTTGGGTGTTCTGCTTTGAATAGCACAGTGCATCAGGCCAGCCCTGTTATAATACCATTGTAACACAGCTGTAACCCCTGTTTAATGATGTAACCCTGGTGCAGTTAGCTATTCATACACTTCATCCATGTTAGTGTCAGCAGGACTTAGTGTGAAAACCTCTGACAACACTGTATAATGAAGATGAAATTTGAATTAAAACATATTTTTATTAGCTCTTATTTTATTTTTTTTTAATGAAAATGTGAAGAGGAAGAATTTATTGTTTTGCGAAGAGAATACCTTATGAGTAAATAGGCAGAAGCATTTATTTCTGTATGGATGATCAATCATGAAATAAAATCACTATATATGGATCTTGATAATGAAGCATCCTTATTATATAATATTGTTAGAATTCAATGTGAAAAACAAGGAGGGCTTCACTATTTGTTTTTAACCATTTATTATTCTTATCATCTTAGTTGTTTTATACTTTGTTTTTACATAGTGATTTGTTCTAGGTCATACATGATATTTATAATTAACTACTATTAATATAAAACAATAATATAGGTATACAGCTGACAGACTTCCCCAGGCTTATGCTTCCCCAGAGGGGGGGTTGGGGGGGTTGGGTCTACATTTCCAAAATTCCCAGACAGCCTGGATATCTCATTTAGAATGGAAAAAAAGAATTTAGAAAGCATCTGGATCTATGATTGAGATAGAGTCATAGACCCCAATTTCTAACAAGTTTTGATAGAAGCTTTCCATGAGCATTTATCTTCCCCTCACAAGTAAAAGAATGGATCATGTTAGCTGCTAATCAAATTAACTAGATTTATTCATTTCCATGGGGCTTGGATTACCTTGGGTTCATATAATAATGTCCTCCTGGACATGCAATGTCTTATAACTGAACGCAGAAGATAGGATATAACTCTTTTGAACAAAATAATACTCAGTAACTACTGAGCTGCATGTGTGTTTCCTTGAGAACCTTGCTTGCAGACTTCTCATTCTCCAGACATTGTATAGGCCTTCTCATCCTTTCATTCATTCCACTTTTTTGAGAATGTTAAGATGAAAAACAGAAACATAAGCAGATTCTTTATCCTCAGTAGGGCTGTTTTCTCTCTACTTTGGCATTTTCAAAACTGCTCAGCAGGTCTCCAGTTTTTCAGCTAGAATTCTTTTCCACCTCTGCCCGGAGAGGCCGATGATTGATTCTAGAATATCTGTATTCAGAACATGTTCCTTAATACTGAGCTAGAGGTCATTCTAATATCTATGTCATTAAGTACTTTATAGCAGACAAGGTGAACTAGTGGAGATAGGGATAATTCAGGAAGAACTGAGAGGTACAACAGAAACGATGGAGGAAAATATATCTGTTTGATACCATTTCTCTTTAATAATTCTCTTTCATTAAAATAAATGAGAGCTGGCAAAATAATAATAATAATAAAAAAATGCAAGAGTATTTTTCTCACCCAACACTTCTTAAGAAGGCCTTAGCCCAAGAAGGCCTTAGCCCAAGTTAGATGCACAGTCCCACAAAAAACAGATCAGGCAGTGGAAGTAGATCATCTGGAACTAATATAACTGTCTCTGTAGAGGAGAGCTGTTAAGAAAACTAAGAAGTGTCATCTCCTTCAAAATGCTGCTTTATAATGCTTCAAGTTCACTTAAAGAGGTTGCTTGCAAATGAACCTAACTGCCCTTCAAGTTCACCTGTACAGCTGTTTTACCCATTATACTTTTCCTTAATGGATGCTTAGCACAAACAAAATTAGGGAACTTTTCTCTCAGAAGATATCACTTCATTGAAAGACTTTTCGCTCCTTCCAAGTGTCCCATTTGTTTGGGAGATGGAGATTTTGCCACATGAGTGATTGATTCTGATCTACAAATGGAGATTTTTTCCCATCTTTGTTTTGTTGTTCAACGGGCTTCTTCTACATTATGGGCATTTTGACCTGAAAAGATAGAAGTTAAAATAACTACCATAATAGATAAGTACAGTTTGACAAAAGTAAACCAGTATTACTGTTTTAGCATAAAGATAAAGGAGGGTGAGTGAGTGGACAGAAAGAAGTTGAAAGAAGAGCATCTTGAAGAAGACCCATTAGCAAATTCATAGCTGACCTGAGTTACAAACCATGGCTTCCCAATTCACATACTAAACCACTATTTTTTGCCAGATGCTTATACTACTGATTTTCTGCTACCATTCAAAATCTGTATGCATTCTAAATATTTTGCCTATTTTCAATCATTTTCTTTGCCAACTACGATGAGAATCACTGGGTCCCCCTCCTGGAATGCATAATAAGGAAGGTCAACTTTTTAGAAAGCCTACCATGCTAGTACCATTGCAAATGCCACGGGGGTCTAAAATTTTTTTGGACACTGATGTCTTTGTGTTATAGAAAGTGAATTTCATCAAATACTTTCTACATAGAATAATTTAATGTTGAAAGTTTGATTAAAAAAAAGATTGTTTGGCAATGGCTGCTTGTATCCCAACTGATGTAGTCAACTGCCATTTCTACTTTTTTCCTTGCAGCACTATGTTATCCATTTTGACTCAAAATAAAGGTTGATGAGTTCAGAAGGCCTTATTCAGAAAACAATATGCATTTTTAATATTCTTGCCAGTGAGTCACTTGAGAATGAAACCCATCTGTAAACTTTTTTTTTTTTTAATGTTCAAGAAGTTCTGAACTAGTGCATTGCTATTTTTGTTTTGGGGTAGGGTGGGGGATGAACCCAACTGCTGAAAATGTTTTGCCACCTGATGCATTCTGCCTTGAAGATGATATTGCACAATGATGTACTGTTAGCAGGCATCCCCTAGTTATAAAGTCTGCTCCATTCTCCCATTTTCAATTCATATCATGCCCCCTCCACCTTTTATAAGCAATGGAGCTGCTGAACAAATAGCAGAAGTCTAGGGAGTGGGGACATCCTCCACCAGGGAAGAAGAAGCTGTTGACTTTCAGTCTCTGTCTGAAGATCCCATTCCAAAGAATTATAAGAGTTATATCCATCTGGAGAGTAGGTAAGGTCAGAGTTACTTACTGCAATTGTCTGCTATTTTGTGCCATTTTGGAAGCTTTGGTGGAATCTGCAATGCAAAGCGTACATGCTGTCTCTTCTTCCTTTTTCCCATTCTTGAGTCCTATCTTATGTATTTATTAAGTTCTAACTGAAGCAGAGAGGTGCCCTCCCAGGCATTACAGTGTATGAAAATTAACTTAAAAGTATACATAATTAAGAATAGCACATTAAAAAAAAAAAATCAGAAAAATCAGAGAGCTTAGATTTGAAACTGCTCACCCATCACCACCTTGTGGTCACCACCACAATGACGTGTTTTATATTAGCTTTATTTGGTTTTAACATTGGGTTGATGGCCACTTTGTGCTGCTGAATGTCCAGAGAAACTACAGGAACTAGTTTTGATCCACTTAGTGCTAAACATCAAAACATTCTTGTTGTTTATTCTTAATCATGAGGATAAGATGGGTAATCGTTAGAGTAAACAATGGTTAGAAGTAAAATGGGAAACTAATTCTGAGGACCCAACCCATTGGTTTTTAATTCTTAACCATCAGATTTGTATTTACCACATGTAGCTGGTAGAAAGGAATGTTCATCTTTTTTTTTTTCTATAGAAAATGCATTTGTACTTCCTCAAAGATATCCATATTATTTGTTATCAAGTAAATATAGAACACAGTTACATGGAAATATCTAATACATATGAAATATCTAATAATATAGATAAAGTAATTGTATGACAATGCATAAAGCACTGGGGAAATATGATGAGCCAGATCTTTTCTTTTAAATAATTTGAATAGCAGAAGGGTATCTTTGGTTGTTTTTATGGAGGAAAAAAAAAAGTTTTCTCCTGGGAGAAATATTTTATGTCATTTTCTATGCTTCTTCTCTCCAAAGATTAATATTTATTTAGTGTGACAATCATTTATCAAAAGGTATTCTTGAAAATATATATGTATTTGTCAACACAATTGATCTATTTACAGAGTTAACTATTTGAAAATAAGATTAAATGATGGTGGCACTTCATCTAATTGATTGAAACCTGGTTGGATTCAAAGAAAATGTACTTACAGATCCATCATGAGTCACACTGAGTTCAAAAGGCAAAGGTTGATGACAGTAAATGAAAAATAAGGTTGCAGGCTAAAGTTTCTTCCAACATGTTCAATTAATTGTTCACAGGGAAGGAAATGGCACTGATCACTTATCACTTAATAACAACAATCAATCTCCATATGTCTGGGAATAAATGCACTGGTTTTTCAGATCAACTTTGAACTTGGTCAAAGTTCAACTATGTCTTATTTTCAAAAGCATTGTTTGTGCATTCATACACACAATGACTACATATTACAGCTCACACTTAAAAAAAAAAGTCATAAAAAGTGCTTCAGGCTTCACATGAACATGAGAACAGGAACTTTCTTCTATTCCTAAAAGCAATTTAACTTTTCTCAGGTTTCTGTATGAGCCACCAAAATAGATGATAGATAGATAGATAGATAGATAGATAGATAGATAGATAGATAGATAGATAGATAGATAGACAGACAGACAGACAGACAGACAGACAGACAGACAGACAGATAGATAGATAGATAGATAGATAGATAGATAGATAGATAGATAGATAGATAGCAATAAAGCTTTAAGGAAGCTACTCATTAATAAGAATCTTAAAGCACTGACACCTTTTTTGTAAAGTTCATACTGAAGATTGAAAAAGTCAGCCTGCTTTAATAAATAGCAGACGTGTTGTGCTCATACTCATGTGAGTTCCAATGCATGTCTTCTGAATCTTTTTTCAACATGCCCAAAAAGATGCACGTATGTGTGTATATGTATATATGCATGTACATCTGCATATGTGTGCATATCTGTATGTACACACATATATATTTATAAAGATTTATGTCAGAACTGAAACTTGTTGCATATCCTGACTGAATGACCTAAAAATATGCCATATGGAAGTCTAACTTCTTTGGCCAGTCCTTGTTAGGCTCTTGACCGAGTCACAGAAAGAGTAGCCACAATGGCCAAGATAGACTTCTTAAACTAATAGATAAAGGGGGGATCTGATATCTATAAAAAGACTTGACTGCTTTTTCTGAAACAAACACAGAATAATGGAAATGAACTTTAAGAAGGATGAGAAGCCATCTCTTTTATTGAAGCAGAAGTGCCATGTTTCCACCCTAATCCATAATAATCCTCTGATGTGTTGGATATTATTGGTTTTCCTCATACTTTCAAATATGGTCTGTATAATCTCCGTTAATCCAAAATAGTGGTTGTGTAAATTGAGGTGAATTACAGAGAAATGTTGGTGGATGCACGTTGACATGTTACATGGACATGGGAAGCCAAAGCAATTAACTTTCACTCAGCTCCTACTTCAGAGAAGATGCTGCAAAGCAAGTTTTTGTGAACGGAATGAGTAGTTTTCTGTTGGTGGGAGCTTCTCCCTTTTATTTACCAGTTCCTATTGCTTCTCCCTTTCCACTAACTACCTATCTTCTATAGCCATTCTGACCTACAGTATACATATTGGAAATCAAGATGGATTGATTTCTGGGGCATTCTTATTCCCAAAGTTATATTTGGGAATGTTGCTGCACTTTTTTTCTCCTGTACTCACATTAATCCATAGCATGCCTGAACCTGCTAAGCACAAATTTTGTATCGGTATGACTTTCTGTCTTTATAAAAGTGGGAGATAAGAAATAGGAAAATCCCATAAAAGACTTGGCCTTGCAAAACTGGAAGCCTAACAATGAAGGTGTTTGGGTTTTTGTTTTTGTTTTTTGCTTTTAAAACGTTATAAAATGTCAAATAGTAGTGATTACAATAATAAACACTGGAACATTTAGGGAGATAGTTTCTTCTATGTTTGATTGCCATAGTGTTGATTCATACCAAAAACACTGCTACTTCTAACACACACACACACACGCATGCACACAAGTAGACAAATTATGGAAGGGCTGAATTAAATCTATATTCAATGTATTTGCCAAAGTCCTCCTATTGGTGATCACCAGTACCAATATTTGTAACTAGAGACAATGTTGTCGGTCTGAAATCTTAAAAATCAGAATTCTTCAACTTTTATTAACAATGACCATGATGGCTGGAGAATTATGGAGTTCACATCCAAAAATCTGGAGGATACCCATATAAGGAGAAAACTGTTATACATCCTGGTTTTTCAGGTTAGGCTATGGACAGGCAACAGTTTCTAAACTGGAGCTTCAGGACTCTACAAAAGCTTTGAGACATTGCTCATATTATCATTCTTGTTTGATTAGTAATAGATTAAAACGTTTACAATTTGCCTCTGGGAAGAGTTCTAGAAAAAATAGGTGTAGATAGTGAGATGAAAATGTTTATAAATCTTTGTTATAGATGCAGTATCTATCTCACTGAAGTACAGACTCTGCCTTTCAGCTGAACTAAGCTACCTCGAATATAAAAATATATACATTGGTTTATTTTGCCACTCTGCCAATGAAATATCCAAACTATAAAGAGTTAATACTTAATCCCCTAATATTGTTAAGTTTTAAGATGGAAGAAGTTCAATATACACCGTGATTTATATTATTAAAAATGTTGCAGTACTGCCAGTTATTCAGAATCCCATGTTTATGTCGGTACTTTTTCTGATTAAACTGTGCCCACAGGTTAGTTAATCAGTCTTTTGCTGTGAAATATTTTCTACTGGCTTGGGCTCAGATCACAAATATGTATGAAACAGCTTCCTCTTTAACCTCAACCAAATTGGCTGTTGAAGAAAAAGAAAGGAAAGAAGTGTGTGGGACAGGGTGAGGATTATATACCTTCTGATACTCTGGCAGTAGCAAATTACCTTCAGTCCACTGAGGATGGAGAACAGTTTAAGGAGGCAACTAAAAGGGCATAAAATGTTTTCAAACTATGTAGTAGCTCATGAAAAGAATACAAGAACAAATCCTGCTGGATGAGAGCTGAGTTAGTTCTATGTTTTGTTCCCCACATGACCACCAAAAGTATACATAAGCCCACAAACAGAATGCGAGCTCAGGTATCATGAAGAAAAGATTTCTGATGGGAGAAGGCAGAAAGGAGAAGAAAATCACTTCAGAAGCTTTCTCTAGCTGGACTGTGTCTTTTCCAATGAAGCATTACTGAACCAGTATCACCAGCTTTTTTGAAGGATGGGTTCCCGAAGAATGAAAGAGGAAGACAATGAAGACATAGCAGAAGCTGGCTGAATTATACTCACTTTCCACAGGTTTGTTACTACCAAGAGCCCTGCAGGAAAGATCCCAAAAGTTTGTTGGTTCTAGCAAATAAAAATACAAACCATATTATAATTGTTTATTGTTTGTAAGGTGGTTTGTGAGGAGAGTCTCAAAGGTGGAAGATTATTAAATATAACTAAATAAATAATACATAAATTGCCTATTCTACTATAACATATGCGTGCAATTAAATAAGGCATTCTTGTTCCATCTTCCTCCAGAGTTGTGAAAAGTTTCAGGAACATCTCAAAGTCCTTTTCTTTAGAGCATAACAATGACTAACTCTAGACAGATCAATTCAAAATATATGGGGATGGGATATTCAGAGAGTACAATTTTAAAAAACAGAAAGAAAAGTTCATCTACTTGCATACTGTTTAATTCTTATCTGCAAACATCCTCCCCACCAATCATCATTTTTCTACTATGGATCCTCTACTGCTTATAGTACACATTATTTCACTGACCTCAGAAAATCTGATAAATTACCCCTGATGCTTCTGGAGAAACACTTTTCCCTATCCATTCTTTGATAAGTCCCGACTTCTCCTTTAATATCATCACTATCTCATCATTATCCCCATATACTGGATTTAGTTTCAGTGCTGGAAAATGGCTGGAGTAGGAGAATAAATGCTAAACTGTCCAATTTGCAACTAAGAATTTATTAGTGGGGAAAAGATTAAGCTCTTTCCTTTTCCACGAATTTTCCCCCAAAACTTGTGTGTATACCTGTGCATTAACTAGAGAAACGACATTACATGATTCAAGGAGGCTGATAAAAGGACTTTATTTTCTGCTTCTCTGATGCCATGCTGGCTTGTCTTACCTTCTGATCAAACCAGGAAATCAGCTGATGATGAATAGTGTTCATGGAAAGAATAGTACTTATTCCCAGTCAAATTGAGATTCCTGTCTTAGTCTTTCTTTCTGATGCAGCCAGGGAAAGATGCCTAGTATATTATTACTTTTATTTGTCTCTTCTTCAGTGAGTGAGGGGAGAGTAACTAACTTTTCAAATAGGAGTGCTGTCCCAGTCCAGATTTGCGTTCTGTCCCGGTGTGCTAAACCCCCAAAGAAACACACTGAGGCGGAGATTGAAGTGAAACTTTATTCTGAGCAGAAAAAAGGACACAAGGAGATCTTTCTGAAAGCCTGTGTAACCACCTTGTTGTTCAGTGGTCTTTTATAGATCTTTTACCACAAACCTAACTCATTGTGGTCACGGTTTGACCTTTCCCTTAGATGATGATCTCTAACTGCTGTTTCTGCTATTTCTCATACAATATTTTATAACGATCATCAATATTTGGCATATCTAAGATTACACAAACATTTCTAATGCCTCTCCTAATCTGTATTTACCACATTGCAACAGTAGCTGCCATCTACTAGCGTGGATTCCAACCACAGCTTCCCATTTCATGTTTCTGGTCTAGTAGCCTTTCGCCTTGTCCCACAATACATTTGGGGTTACCTTCAGCAGGCTTAGCTTTTCCACTGCTTTTCTCACTTTTTCCCGCAAGTTTCTAATTTCTATCATTTGATTGTTTCTATAAGCATCCTTATGAATGTTAGCAATTTGTGGGTACTTCATTCTTGTTCATCAGGAGCACCATTGTATATACAGTTAACATTCTTGCCCCCATTTACAACAAACAAACAGATAGTCCTATCGACTGCAGCACTTCAAGGATTTTTTCTCCTGTCCTGCTATCATTTTAAATCTGACCCCTTAGTTGATTCATTTGCAAATTGCTTCTTTCTTTGCAGTACACACATATGTGCACATAGTGAATCCTGCAGCTTCTAAGGTAACAGACCCTTAAAAAAAAAGTAACCAAGCAAGCAACAGTGCTCCAGCAGTTGATGTGAGTTGAATAAATATCTGCTGAGTCAGCATATGATCATATACAAAAAGCCTATAGCGATATCACTGATATAGCAGGAGTTTTGCAGAGAAATCCTCAAAGCAGCTTATGTAAAACAGATGATAATGTACTGTAAGTATCTGATTCCAGTATGACAAGCAGCATAAATCCATCTTTTCTTGCAAGCTGCATGCATGTGGAAGAAGTTTATTTTCAACTTTGAGCAGATGGATTATTAATTGATTGATTATGTGCCATTAAGTTGTTTTCAACTCCTAATGACCACATGGATAGTTTTTCTCCATGATGATATATCCCTAACCTGGTCTTTCAACAGTGCAGTCATCACCACTGTAACTGGGTCCATCCACCTGGGTGCTGGTTATCCTCTACTTCTCTGTCTCCAAATTCCAGGAACTGTTACCTAGACCAACAAAGCCTATAGTCCTTTTATATAGTTCTCTTCTTCATGGATTGTTCTGAAAGTGGGTAAGGTGAGGCCAACTGTTTTAATGAATGGATATACATGATTTTAAATTTCAAAGTCAACACCCAAACTTCAGAGGTATACCTAATTCTTTGATTTGTGCTTCAGAAAGCATCACGTAATATAGCTGCTTAAAGATTATTTCATTATTCCATGTTACAGATGTTCATGGAAGGGGATCAGTTGTTTGAATGTGGTGAAAATACAGTACCACTTCCTCCAAGTAAAATTGGCTCTAAGGATTCTATTGCACTAATACAGGAATCCTTTTCCCTGTATTTGCACAATGAAACAAATGCCCATATTAAGCTGACCATGCAGAAGCTGGTCTATGTGAAAATGCTCAAGCTAGGTGGTGCACAAGCTAAAGACTGCACAGTAAGTATCTCTGATACCCCATTAACTTTCTATTTATTACTTTTCTGCTTATCAAGCACATCTAATGAAAGTGTGGAGGTGAGTTAGTGTGATTACTGAGAATCAAGTGATCCATAGTTCATCATTAGTTAATTGGATTTTGTTTCATTGGACACAGATTCTGCAAACCTGGTTCATCTCAACTTCTCTGCCACTTTGTGTACAGGTAATCCCCAGATTAAGAATACCTGGGTTACAGATGATCCAGAGTTAAGAATGGAGCCTTTTGTAGCAAAATTTGAGTTAAATACACAATGGTTCGAGTTCATGACAGAATAGTATTTATACAGTATCATACAATAAACTGTCCTGGCTTACATACAAATTCGACTTAAGGACAGACTTTGGGAACAGAACGTGTTCTTAAAGTGGGAACTACCGGTACTTCATGGTTGTTGTGTCTGTTTTCTCTGCATAAATAACTGGATCCAAAGTCATTTTGCATCCCAAACCTTTGATACCCCGGTGCTATTGTATGCACAAACTATTCTGAAGGCAGCTCATCTTGATATTTCCACTTACAAAAATTAAAGAAGGGAGCCATTTTAATATCCTGCTAATCTGTGCCAGGCTGACATCCAACTGACATTGGAAAGCTAACTCAGCATTAAACAACCATTAGGCAAAATAGCATTCATTTTGTTTTTCAAAAGAGGAAGCACTTGGCTTCCTCTAATAGCAAGGCCATCTCTGCCCTCCCAAATAATCTCTGCTTAATGTTCCCTCAAGGCAGCTTGCTCTGAGCACCAAAGGAAAAGCTGCCCATCTTTCTTCTTTAATTACTGAGGAAGCTTTGAATTTCTAGCAAAAGTTATAGATGTTATGCTGTAATGTAGAGAGGGGAAATGCATTTTGAGGCCTGCTTAGAGTAAAGATGGGGAAAGCAGCTGGCTTTACAATAATAGAGTGCAATTCTCAAAGTACTTTTTTTTTTTCTTTTGAAAACTGACATGAACTGTACGTGGAAGCAGCAAGTGGGATGCCCTGCTGGTTAACAGTCAGACTGCTAAAGAAACTGGTAATATATTATTGATAAATGATATTCAGTATAGGTATTTGTGAGAACTGCATTCTGATCCATGCTCCACAAGTTAATCTGCAGGATGGAATGTAGCTATCCACTGGATTTTACCCATCACTGAGTCTTGTCATGCTGGTCTAAGCAGCTGAAATTAGTGATATAAAATTTATTTCCCTCTTTTTTCACAATTCTAATTTAGTTTGAAGTGAGACTGCATAATTTCCTCCAATGTACAATATTTCAGTGAAGTTCTCCCAGAGAGTATTTGCTGACATCCCGCACTTATCTATAGTACTTCGCTTCAATGTTTCCTTTCCCCAATTCTTCACAAAGAAAACAAAACCTCCCAAATCCCAAAATAAATAAATTAAAAAAATCCAAGGGATGTATGTGAAAGTTCTATCTTTCATTACACAATTCTGTCTAGACTCTCCCTCTCCTAGGCTTCCCACATTTCAATTAAATCTCAAGAGGAGTCAGTCATGGAAACTGCAAAGTGATCAAAAAGGTTTTGTAAGAGAAAATGTCAGCAGCATTCACGGCTATCTCACAGAAGCTCCCCCCCCTCCCAAATTTGAACACTCTCAAGAATAAGGTGGAAAAGTGCATATTGGAAGGAAGTTATTTCCACATATACAGTCATGTGAATAAGAAAGCACACCCTCTTTGAGTTCTATGGTTTTACGTATCAGACATAATAAAAACCATCTGGTCCTTAGCAGTTCTCAGAAGTAGGTAAATACAACCTCAGATGAACAACAACACATGACATATTACACCATGTCATCATTTATTTTACAAAAAGAAAGCCAAAATGGAGAAGCCATGTGTGAAAAACTAAGTACACTTTCTGATTCAATGGCTTGTAGAACCACCTTTAGCAGCAATCACTTGAAGTAATCCTTTTCTGTATGACTTTATCAGTCTCTCACATCATTGTGGAGGAATTTTGGCCTACTCTTTTTTACAACATTGCTTCAGTTCATTGAGGTTTGTGGTCGTTTGTTTCTGCACAGCTCTCTTGAGGTCCCGCCACAGCATTTCAATCGGGTTGAGGTCTGGACTTTGGGCCATTGCAACACCTTGATTCTTTTCTTTTTCAGCCATTCTGTTGTAGATTTGCTGGTGTGCTTGGGATCATTGTCCTGTTGCATGACCCAATGTCGGCCAAGCTTTAGCTGTCAGACTAATGGCCTCACATTTGACTCTAGAATCCTTTGGTATACAGAGGAGTTCATGGTTGACTCAATGACTGCAAGGTGCCCAGGTCCCGTGACTGCAAAACAAGCCCAAATCATCACCCCTCCACCACCGTGCTTGATGGTTGGTATGAGATGTTTGTGCTGATATGCTGTGTTTGGTTTTTGCCAAATGTGGTGTTGTGCATTATGGCCAAGCATTTCCACTTTGGTCTTATCTGTCCAAAGGACAGTGTTCCAGAAGTCTTATGATTTGTTCACATGCAACTTTGCCAACCTAAGCCGTGCTGCCATGTTTGTTTGTTTTTTTATAGAGAAGAGGCTTTCTCCTGGCAACCTTTCCAAACAAGCCATACTTGTTCAGTCTTTTTCTAATTGTACTGTCATGAACTTTAACATTTCACATGCTAACTGAGGCCTGTAGAGTCTGAGATGTAACTCTTGGATTTTGTGCAATTTCTCTGAGCATTGTATGGTCTGACCTTGGGGTGAATTTGCTGGGACGTCCACTCGTGGGAAGATTGGCAACTGTCTGGAATGTTTTCCACTTGTGAATCATCTTCCTCACTGTAGAATGATGGACTTTAAATGGTTTGGAAATGGCCTTATAACCCTTCCCAGACTGATGGGCAGCAACAATTCCTTCTCTAAGATCATTGCTGATGTCTTGACTATTTGGCATTGTGTTAACACACACCTCAATGCTCAAGACCAGCAAGCTCCTAACACTTTGGCTTTTATAGAGATAGTCACGCTTGCTGGTGATCGATTGATCAAGGGCATTTGATTAGCAGCACCTGGCTGTTACTTAGCCTCTTCTTACCTATGGAAGCAGTAAGGGTGTACTTAGTTTTTCCCACATGGCTTCTCCATTTTGGCTTTCTTTTTGTAAAATAAATGATGACATGGTGTAATAGGTCATGTGTTGTTGTTCATCTGAGGTTGTATTTACCTACTTTTGAGAACTGCTAAGGACCAGATGGTTTTTATTATGTCCTGATACGTAAAACCATAGAACTCAAAGAGGATGTACTTTCTTTTTTACATGACTGTAAGAACAATTCTGCTTGGTTAGGCCAAGCTCCATCTTGGTCCAGTGACACCCCCCCCCCCTCCCAATGCCTCTGGGTTGGCCACAAGTGGGAAATGGAGGCATGTCCCATTCCTGCTCTTGTTTGCCAAGAAGTGGCATTTGAAGGCATGCTTCCCCCAACCTGGAGGCATCACTGAGCCTTTATTAATAATCCTCTAAATGAACTGTCCTCCATGAAGTTATCCAATGACCTTTTAAAGCAATTCAGTTTAGTGATTGGTGGTACTGAACTCAAGATTTCAATATGTGGTATGTGAAAAGTACTTCCTTCTGTCTGCTCAGCATTTCTATCCAGTCAGCTTCACTGGATGACCCCTTTCCCATGTCATACTACTTGGACAGGAGAAAACTTCTCTGTCTATTTTCTCCATGCCATGTATGGTTTTATACTATATATCTCAAACATGTTCTTTCTTGGTTGCCTTTCTCCAAGTGAAATAATTCCAAGCATTACATTCATGATTTGACCCTTCTGCTCATTTTAATTGCCTGTTTCCAGCCATATGATTCCCCCCTTTTTTTAATATAATAACCAAAATTGTTGCACAGTACTCCATATGCAGATGAACCACAGATTTATATAAGAGCATTGCAATGTTGGCACTTTTAGTATCAGTTCCTAGCATGAAATTGGCCTTTTTCATAGTGGCTGTGCCATGAGATGACATCTTCACTAAGGTCACCAAGGTATTTTTTCTGGTTACTTATAGTCAGATCAGATCCCATCATCATATATGTGAAGACAAGATTTTTTGCCCCATGTACATCACTTTACACATAAATTGAAGTGCATTTGCATTTGCCACTTGGCTGACCACTCACCCAGTTTAAAGAGATATTTCTGGACCTCTTTACTCTCACAGTTGGCTTTTACTACTCAGACTCACTGTTTACATCTAAGTCAAAGCATTGTATTAAAATATACAGTCCAATATTATGTTGAACACTACTACAACTTCAGATACACATTGTGAGAGAAAATGCACACAGTGCATTAATTATGCATTTTGGGAAGACCAATTCAGGATTATTTAGAAGCAAAACAGAACAAAACTGGAAATAATCAGACTCAGGCTTCCCTATTTTAGTATGTTTGGTGTCTGATACATTTCATTGTAGAAATGATTAGGAACTTTTTATATCATGAATCTTTCTCATTTTTTTCTCCACATTCCCACTTATTTTGAGCTTTCTTCACTTAGATGTATGAAGCTCAAACATTCATGTCAAATCTACAGTTTCAGAGATAAAAATTGCACTTCTGCAATGGCCCTTAATTTGATCAGTGTGCTGTTTATTCTGCCAGAATGTTCTGGCTCATTTTTTTTTCCTTTTCTTTGTAGAGTGCAACTCTCTCACATCAGTCCAAGGTATCTGTTGCAGAGTTGTTGCTGGGTTTTTTTTAACTTTTGGAGGAAAAACAGAAATGTACTCTGGAAACTGCATTCTTCTTTGGCAACAAACACAAACTAAGAATATGTGAGAAAACTGGGCTTATTTTAAGATTTGGCAACCACACATTTAGGGTGGGGGGCAACTGGGTCAGCCATTTTTTCCTCCCAGGCCAGGAAAGTAAATGAAAACATTGCCAGTTTAATGTGTTGTTCTTTATCTTCATTATTAAAACAAAACACAAAGGAAAAAGGAAAAAGGAAAAAGGAAAAAGGAAAAAGGAAAAAGGAAAAAGGAAAAAGGAAAAAGGAAAAAGGAAAAAGGAAAAAGGAAAAAGGAAAAACAAAACCACTCAGCTACTTTGATTTTAGGGTAAGTTCATTCCTGCCTGAAAGTTATTATATCACCACCCATAAAGTAGCATCTTTCCACCCACCCCATGTATCTGTGTGTGTGTGTGTTTTGTGTGTGTGTGTTTGTGTCTTCAGCCATAGAGAGTGTTGCCTGGTTTTTGACGCATTATTAAATTTGCCCAATCTATTGGCACTAGACATGCACCAAGAAATGTCTCCATGGTGCCTCAATCCTGATCTCTTTTTTCTGCCTATTTTCTTTGTTGAACTGCAAAATGATGAAATCTATATTAGCAAGAAGAAAGTTGAGCTGCACTATCCCGAAAAGAAGGCAGAAAATCTGGAGGGATCACTTTCAGTTCAGTTACAAAACATATATGCCTGAATTTACAACTTAAAATATATAGGTAAGTAGAAGAAATGTGCATTTGCAAATATAGAAGGGTTATCACATACAAGAGTGTTAAGTCTGGCAGCAATTCTTTACTGAATGCAGTTGTTAGAAGGAATTTGACAAAATGGTCCCTCTCTCCCTCTCTTCTTTTGAGAAATAAGCTGCTGTTTTTTCTGCTTATATTCATAGTTTAGATTTCCAGACTAGTGATTTACAACATTGCCCAGCCATTGCTGTGACAATATAAAGCCTATCTGCATTAATGATCTATCACCACAGGAATAGCTGGATGATGTTATAAATTGCTAGTGTGTTGAAATCCTCAGTGTTCTTCAGACATTGCCAGACATTAAGTGATGTGGAAATATATAACTCTAAAGACACTTAAATAATACAAAATGCAACAGAAGCAAGGATTCAGAATTCTCTGTTTTGAATTCACCGCCATCTTATTCTTTCCAGAAGAAAGTATCTAAACCAATTAACCATGTGTCTTCCACAGGGCTATGGTTTCTGCTCACTAATCTCTTGGAACTGGTTTTGGTCTATCCTGTGTGTGTCCTCACTGCTGCGGCAAAGTCTTCCTCATCAGTTGACTAGTGATTTCTACAGCTGGTCCATAACAGAACCAAAAAATCAGCACCCAACCAGCACTCTATCTCATCCTTGTCCTTACTTTGCTGCATTTATTTTAACAGGAAAGGGGGGGAAAGTTGCCTAATTGGTGGGATACGGTAAACTGCCTTGATTTGAGCAGGAAGTTTAGCAGAGCCAAGGAGCCAAGAGATGCGGTGAGGTGGGTGTTTCTGCTGATGAGAAACCACCCATCCCTTAGCCACAATGTAGACCCTCCTGAACAGCTCATTTCATGCCACAGCTGAGCTATAAGTTAGTCAGCTCAACTATAGAATTGTAAATGCCTCAATATTCCGAGACAAAGTCATGCGGAGTGACTTTGCTAAACTGTTTTCACAGTTCAGCATCATAATTGCTTCAAATTACTTACTTAAAAGATTGTTTTTAAGCACACTGTGGGTAATCTCTTGCAGAACATAATACTGGGCTTCCAATCAAACTGACAAAACCCATTTCCGAAGAAGGTGAGCTTTGTCTTGTATGTTCCACTTCAGAAAGAGAAAGTGCTATGTTTTATATTACCATTCTAGTTTGTGTTTATTTTCTCTGAACTGTTGCTTGGGTTTCTGACTCCATGCATTTCAAAGGTTCAGCACCAGGCATTGCCCTTCATAATTCCAAGTTTCATATTTCTTTTGTGTTCTGACCACAGAAGATTAGCAGCATCCTGGGCCTCAGAGAGTTCTCTGGAGCAAAGGTCTCTAAGTAAATTAACTTGCTACTTCCATTTCTATAGACTCATCAAAACATTCAGAACCCTCTTAAAGACTGTGGTGCCAGACATTGGGTTGGAGGGAAGAACTTTGGGTGAGCTTAGAGGCAAGAGGTTACCATCCTCCTTCCATGCCTCCCCCCACTTCCTGATTCAATGCTACTGAGAACCTTATTATGTAATTGCAATAATATCCATAATAGTATGGTTGTCATGGGTACATGTATGGCTCAAGGATCTTGACTGAAAGAGACAGGCAAATAGCATTCCAGTCCTCCACCCTCATCCTTTTACTCAAAGGATAACAAAACTATTTCTGCTCTATGTTTCCAGCTAAGGTAGACTAGAACTCACAGTCCCCTGGTTTCTTGCCTGGTGCCTTAACCACTACACCACACTGGCTTTCTAATTTATTCTAATTTACTCTGTCTAATTTGTGGTTTACAGCCACCTCATTGCCTGAAAATGTCTCCTGCTGTAGCTAACATTTTAAACATTTGGTTTTTTTTTTAATTCCAATTTTCAGCCACAGAACAACTCTAAGCATATATTATACAAGCTTAGCATAATTGTGCACTGCTCTACACTTAGATCCTAATTTCTCCACCCCACTCAACCCCATAAGTGACTGGCAGCTAATTGTTCATTGTCTGCTGGCTTTCCTCTGGCAGGCAAGCCTGTGACTTTCTGACGTCTTGATATCTTCTAGCACTTCAGCTATGCCCTCTGCATTGTTTATAAGTGTCCTGTGGCATTCTCACTCCTCTTCTAGTCTTCAGTGCACTTCTTTGGATAATGCAAGCAATTTTCTTAAGCTGTATAAAACCCTACATCATTATCAAAACCAACAAGCCATATTTAACAGCCATTTGCAGTCTAAACCCATTTTAGTTGCCAGCCATTACTTCTATTACCAAGCTTCTCCTTCCCAGCGTTTGGTCCAATCATGTTTAAAACTCCACTGTAATGCCAGGGTGGCATCTCATAGTGATGCAAGCACATCTGTAGCCCTTCTTTTCCTATGGGAATTAATATTTACACCTACTCCCAGCTCCTCATCAGCAAAGTGAGTACAAACTGCTATGTTTCAGTGTCTTCTGGATGCAAGGATATGTGAAGGGCCAGCAGGAAGCCATGGCTGAAGACAAGCTCAATCACAATATCCCGATACTATATAACCAGCCAACCAACCAGCTGGCTGTTAAGTGAACACTGTTTTGGTTAATATTTTGTATAATATTTATCACTCTTGTCAAACTGTTGGTCATTCCTGAGCCTGATTAAGTCTTCTTGGGCTAGTATCCTATTTTTCTCCTTGGATTCCTAACACATCTGGCCCTTTTACCTGGCCAGATGTTATCTAAGAGAGCACCAATGTTGTCCTCAATCCATAAGTAAGTACTACCTTTTATTCCTGCTGCTTGAACTTAAGCAAAACAGGAACTCTTCCTTCCATTTTTCCCCCCTTCTGGCATAAGTTTCTGCTTGGAACACCTAACAGCTATACTTAGCATGTACCATGGTACTCAAAGAACTAATCTTCAGTTCAGAATGCTAATTTGATAAAATCTGTCTTGAACTGAATCACCCTTTCAAAGCTTCATGCAATTGTGTTAATGTTTTAAATATTTAATCTTTTTGAAATGTTAAAATGACCCTTAAAATAATGGTAGAAGGGTGACATTTTTGTGTTTTGCCACCAAGCTTGGGTGACATTGTAGGAGATGCAGTCAGATATTCTGTCAATGCATCTTTAAAAAGCATCCCAAAAATATGTCCAGAATTATGCAAACAAATGAATATATATATATATATATATATATATATATATATATATATATATTTATATAATCACAGTGTTGTAGAGGCAGTTTTATATTTCTTGTAGGAACTGCTCTAAGGACTGATGTTCCCTTGTTCATTGAGAGCTGTGTCCAAATGAAGCTGAAGGACACTCTGAAACCTGATTTTCCAGAACAAAGCACCTTAGGAAGCTATATTATTTGTATATATTTTCATATTTAATGGTCTTTCTTTATCTGAAGCTATTTGTTTTTCTCATTAATACCATGTGCCAGATTTTTATCATTTAATTTTTTACCATACAATTTGCCACCAATAATCTAATAAAGACAGATCATGTAACAGGGGGAAACCAGAAATGGTTAACTGATCTTTGAACCAAAATGAAATATAAACTTAGCTACCTAAACTTATGAAGAACCTTAATCTTTGGTTATACTTACAAAGGATTCCTGGACCTTCAGCATATGGTTAGGATTCTTTGATAGGCAGTTTCACTAACAAAGGTTCTTGGAAGTGATAAGGAATAGCTTCTTCTGAGAGGAAATAGAATCTAGTTAAACAGCATCATGGAGGTCTTGATCAAGGAACTTCTAAGTGATTCAGACAATAGCTGTTTAGCACAGGTCTAAGACACTGAAGAAAGCAGTCTCAGTGAGATTCAGGTAAATTTTGGTTTGGTCATGTTCTAGAAAGAAATGGGCCAAAAATGGAGAGGGAAGCTGGAACCACCATCATTTCATTTAAGTAACGGGGAAAAAAATGCTGTGCATATGCTTCATAATACTCTTGATATACTAACAATAAAGTTCAGATAAATTGTGTTTGTTTTTTTTAAATTAAAATAGTGAGAAGCTGAAGGGAACACTAAAACATTATGCCAAACAAGAAGTAAACACAAGCAATGTCATTTTATAAGCATGATCGCTCTTTACTTTGTAGATACTGTTTATCACATTCGCCCTACAGTCCAATTTACCTTTTAGAATAACTTTTTAATATGTTTGGTACCTCTTAAATTTATTTGTCCTGAGAGAACACATGGCACAAAATTTCCAATATGTCTGTTATGATTGCTCTCTTTGTTTCAGAATTAATTGGTTTGTTTTCATTCTTGGCATTCGCTGATATAGATTACCCTTAAACTCCAAATATTTATGCAATTATTGTATTTTTATATTACAAATCTTCATAGAAATACAATTATTCCTAAGCTACTTAGTCTTCAAATTGGAAATGGTAATAAATGGTATCCAAGATAAGTCTTTTCTTTCCTTTTCCAGGATCTTCCCAACCCTACAAGTTTCATATTAATAGTACTGAAGGAAAAAGAAGAAGAATATACCCCCATCACATCAATCCGTCCCACTCAGTCAGAGAGGGCATGTTGCAGACCCCTTTAGCAAGAGGGTGTCAGCTGACGGGGCCCAGGAGGAGAACTTCTCTGCCATTGCCTCCACCCTTTGGAATATTCTCCCCACAGAGGTGTGGCAGGCCACTACCCTCCCAGTTTTCTAGAAAGAGTTAAAGACTTGGCTCTGCCAGCTTGCATGGGGTGATAACAACCTTACCCAATCCTGGGGGTGGGTGGCGCCTTGATGACGCTCCCTGAGTGACTGCCAATTTTATATCTAATCTTGGATCTATTTATTTTCTATTTATTAACAGTATTGTATATAGTCATTTTAATTGATTTTAACTCTTTTGTAAATTGCCGTTTCAGCGAGATGGGCGGTGACAAATTTGATATATAACTTAAATAAATAAATAAATAAATAAATAAATAAATAAATAAATAAATAAATAAATAAATAAAATTCCAAGGCTGTGCTCATCTGATGCCAACATACTCCTGGCCACACCACCAGCCAATTTCACATAGTGTCAGAATTAAGGAAGGTGAATACAAATACAAATGTGTGCACAGTTATCTGTTTCTAATGGCAATGGCACCAAGCTGACAAAATGTGCATTGTGACATGATAAAACAAGCTCTACCTTTCATGCTAGCTTCACAGTACTATGATCCATATTTCACCACTTTTTCTTCCTTATCCCCCTGCAAAAGTCTATGTACATGTTTATTTTTCTTAAATCTATTTGGATTTAAGAAACCCTGCATATATAGGTTCATTTAATACTCTCATTTTCTGGCTAGTAGCATATTCTTTGTGTCAAGGTACAAATGTAATACTCCTGGACTGGGAGACTTTGGGATTCAGCAATCCAAAGTCTCTTCTGACCCCCTCCCTTTACTTATTTACTTGTTTGTACATTGAGTCCACTGATGTCAAAAGGCAAGCCATTGGTAGTAAAGGCAATGCTTAATACATAAAGGAGAGGTTGATGATGCTGAGTTTGATTTGGGAGTTTTGGGATGGCTTTCTTTGATTCTTTTTTTAGCAGTGCCAAGTCTATTTTAGGAATTAAAACACAATTTTCACCTTAAAATGGAGGGAAGCTGTGTTGTAAGTTTTCAACTCAGAAGATACTCCCTAGGCAGAAAAGGATATTTGAAGGTCAAGGGTGCTCATTTCCTATGATGAGCACATCAGCTCCACTGAGCCTGAATATCTTCATCTGAGAACAAATCTAATTTCTCATATAAGCACATTTAAAAAAATATAGAATTAGAACATTAGACTCTTTATTTTCCTTTGTTTGTTGTGATGTCACATTTTTTAATTCCTTACATCTAAAAAATCTGACTTGCATTGAAATAAGATGCACTTCGCCTTTGTTCCTGTCAAATTTGACACCGACAGTCAGCTAGTATAGTACAGCGATGCATTCTAATTGCTGCAAAAATCCAACTAATCATATTTTATTAAATCATGATTAGTCATATATTTAATTTTTAAAGTTTTAGTTGATCTATTAGTGGGGCAATTTTGTATAATAAACATTGTTTAATTCTTGAATGATAGGAAAGAAAAGAGACAGTGCTATAGCCTTTTTTTCAACAATTTATGATACCTTTATATTAAGTTGCTTGACTTTCAATATGTCAAAAAAGGCAAGAACACTGAATTTTCATACTTAAATTTAACCAATTATATTTCTGGTCAAGGCAAATGATATACCAACTATCAACCTTCAGTGGATTGGCAGCTGCTATTATTAGTCTTCCTTTGTTTCTTCTGATACTAAACAAGCCATACTGGAAATAATCATTAAATAAACTTGATTTTGAGCAAAACTCTCCCAAGCTGTGAAAGGCTGTATTGCTTTAACAATGCTTTTAACAAAGTGCCCTTTAAACCTATTTCATAAAACACCCACCTCTAATGAATGAAGCCAAATTGCTGTATTACTTTGCTTTGCATTGATCTGGGCCTCCTTTGGTGCTTCCAGTAACCTGAAGAATGTGCTTTCTGGCTACTGGAAGTGAAGCCTCTGAAGTGATTCATAGTATCTTAATGAAGGAAATGTTCTCACTGATGTGAATAGCATCACTTCTGCAGCATCAGGCAGTTTGCTAAGGCAAAACACTGCTAACCCAAAGGCTTACTCTGGTGGATTAGACATCGGCCATCAGTTTTA
Organism: Python bivittatus; assembly: GCF_059951505.1. Taxonomy (NCBI): domain Eukaryota; kingdom Metazoa; phylum Chordata; class Lepidosauria; order Squamata; family Pythonidae; genus Python; species Python bivittatus. The sequence continues at coordinate 6,718,857 of NW_028277044.1, read as the reverse complement.
AGGTGAAGTACATTTGCTGAAATCCACAACTATTCCCATATTTGTGGATAGAAAGAATGGGTTGGGCATATGGAAATTTAAGTCTCCTTTGAGTTAAACTCCTAAACATTAAATGGACATGCCCATGTCGGTTTCTTGGTAATAATATGGAAAAGGCAAATCATTGTCTTCTAGGAAATATCTTGGATTTCCCAGCCAAGCCTTATAGCAGAGAAAGTGTAGCTGTCTGCCACAAACACCAACTTGCTACATCCCTGCCTGAGACTGTGATCCTCACACTCCTTCTAACTGAGTTCTGGGGTTGGTGTGTATGAGTAGTTCCCCAGATGAAAGAGTGCTACCTGGACAAGCATTTATTGATTTATTGCATTTTCCTTGCATCCAGAATCCAAAGGCTCTTGGCAGTTTAAAACAAACACATACACAAAAATAACAACAACAAAAGTACTGTACAATATTGTTTAAAAGATAATTACTTTAACGTGATATAGCACCAGTTCAGACAGGCATTCTCATCTTCCAAAGCACTTCAGAAAAGTTCTGCTTTGGCTGCCTTCTAGAAGTAATCCAGGACTGTGGCTGATCTGACCTGAGGGGAGGGGCTACTTCACAGGGTGTGGGTTCCCATTGATAAACACCATTCTCAGGTCCCAGCAATGGCATCACATGTGGAATGGAGACTTGCAGCATTCTCACCTGGGACAAATGTATGGGACAGGTTGGTTCTGCTTCGAGAAGGTAATTACACTGTTGCCACCAAATACAGAAGTCCACCCCTCACCTGGAATCTGAATGAGAAAGAGAAGGCAATCTCCCTTATTTGGGAGTGAGATTTAAATAAATGACTCCAGTTTTCTCTTTTTAAACTAGGGTTACTAGGCCTGAGGGGGTTTAGAGTGTGTGGTAGTAATACTAAACTCAATACTGGGAATACACCCACACCCTAAAAGGGGGTAAAAATAGAAAATGGATTATCTGCATCAGGTCATTCAGGCCCACCTTCAGCCTCTCCTTGGAAAAGGGTCCTGGCTATAGTTATGGAAAATTTAGGAATCATCAGTTAGATGGCAGTCCTCTAGATTTACTAGAAGCTTCTAACGTCAGCATTTCCTGGATAACTCCCATCCAAATTTTAACCAGGTTTGATTCTGCTTAGTTGCAACCAAGCTGGAAGGCATGTATATGTTTGTGTGTGTGGAGGAATAATAAGAAATTAAGCACACTCACCAGCCACTTATCTGATGGTTGTGTGGTATGATCAGGTATCCTGCTAAGTTACATCCTGCCCCTCAGCAGTAGGAGTATCAGATGCATGTAGAAATACAGGTAGGTATGCATCTATTAATTCTATCTTCCAGTTGTGCAAACACATTTTTCTCCTGTAAAATTGGTGACTATTTTTCAATCTCTTTCTTAGGGTGGCAGAGACTTGATTTGCATTTTCCTTTTGGCAGTCTTTTCATGCAATTATTATAGCAAGCTTGTTGCTCTTGTTGCTTCTCTTAAATATATCTTGATCAGCCTCCCCTGCTGTCTTTGCTTCCTAATCAGAAAAAGGCCCACGGGAGGAATTCCTGCATGGTGACACCTCATAAGACTGAACTGAAGTGTGGGAAGTTAAAGATGCTGCACACTGCTGAAGAGATGATTATAAATAAGATGTTCACACACAACCCCTTGGCCAGTATGTAACTCAGGCAACTGCCAGAACTTGCATCCTGTTCAAGTACTTCCTTCTCCTTTGGAATGAATGAATACATAAATAATGCACTTTCTTTCCCATCAAACTGAATTAGAATTGTCAAAAAAAGCAGAAGAAAATGTTGGCACAACATATTGAACCGTATTTCTACCTATTTTTCCTTCTACAGTGTGTCTGCTGTGTTATGTGAAAGGAAATTCAAATGTTGTATGGAACACTGTAATACATATTATAAAAATAACACACACACACACATTCAGCAGCAATACTAGGGAAGTCCTAGGCAATTTTCCAGCTTCCCCCCCTCCCCCCAGACTATTTGAGGAGCCAGGGGGAAAAATCCTTGCCACCCACACAAATTGTTCTCTTCTTCTCTATTTCTCTCCCTCCACTTGCCCCCCCCCCCAACAAATATTCCTAGCATCAAATCCACTCTGGGCTAGTTTTCAAAGCTAGGATAATCCCCCACACATTTTCTCAGCTCTGCTCACCCATAAGAAATCAAATTAAAAACAAACACTTTAAATGAATAACACATCATCTGAATTAATTAAACATCAACTTTGCAGGGTTCCCATACTTTGGTCATTCCATACTTTAAAGTTGTATTTGTCAAAAAAGTACAGATAGTAGCCCAGTCATTACAAGTGTCATTACTGTTTGTGCAACTAATGATTCCAAAACGGCTTCCACAGATGTTTTGCCATTTTTTCCCTAATGGATAATATTTTAATAGTATCCTAATAATCTGATCCCCATGTCGAACATGCATGTGAGGGCCAGACTAGATGTGATATTAAACATGCATCCATGTTTATGGTGCATTTTTAAAATACAAATACTTTTTGTGGGAAAAGAGAAACTGTTGTTTACTGGGACTTCAGCAAGTAAGCAGGGGGATGTTTAAAGCTTTCCCTCCTTGCTACAGTCCTGCAAAAATTGTGAGGAAACTTTTCCCTGTTGCTTAAAATGAAGTTCCAGTGCAAACTTCAAAGGCAGAATTCTTGTCAAGGAAAGATATAATTAAATGCTCCTTATGCAGACTCCAATCACAATTATAATCTGACTTCCCCTTCAGAGCTTACCACTTGCATATTAAATTATGTCACATAAGAGCCTCAAGTAGTGAAATAGTGAGGAACCCTATTTTTAAAATTGTAGTGAAAAATCAGGACCATTTGTGGAAACCCTGAGTAACAGTTGTGAATTGGCTGCAAAACAGGCAAATACAATTGTAGACTGCCATAAACAGAATTATAACAAGAAGTTGCTAGTTTTACTTTAGATATGGATCATACTCTATCTGTATTATTACTTCTGGTATTCTATGCTTTAAGGAGCTAGACAAATTTGGACACATTCATAGAAGACCGTTGATGACATATTCATAGAAGACAAGTTCATAGAAGATGAGGGGATAAGAAACTAAGTCACTTGTGAAGAGGGATTGAGGGATTTGGGAATGTTTAGCCTTGAAAAATGAAACATGAGGGAGGATATGATAACATTGTTTAAGTATCTCCAAAAAACGTTACAAAGTAGAAGGGCAAGGCCTTGTTCCCTATCATTCCCATGTATAGGGGAATAACGGATTAAGTTGCAGGGAAGCAGATTCTGACTGACTGTTGGGAAAATGTCCTGATGATAAGAGATTTTGACAGTGCAAATAATTAATAAGGCCAGGGATGAGTTCCACTTCATTCAATGTCTTTAAACAGAGCTACCATAATGGTTTAAGATAGTTATCTGCCTTGGGCAGATGAGGATTAATGGCCAAAATGGTCCCTTTAATTGTGATTCAAACAGTTTCTAGGATTCTGAAAATCTTCCATTGGTCTAAAGCAACTGACTTTATTGACTGGTGACCACCACTAGTCTCCAGTAAAAATAAATAAATAAATAAATAAATAAATTTGATAGTCAAATACAAAATCTGTAAAATCTTTAATCTTCTTTATTTCTCCCCTTCTGGATAGTTTTTGAAATGATGGGTAAGGTTGTATGAGGGTTTCTCCCCCTTCCCCTCTTCTGTTCATAACTCTCTTTTTGTTCAGTGCAGATCACAGCATAAAATGAACAAAAAAACCAATAATACAAAAGATTTTTAAAAAGTATGTAAACTAATTAAGGTTAAACCCTGGTTAAAGAGGTGATTCTTGACAGATCTTAGAGGCAGAGAGAATGGAATCTGCACTCATTTCTAGAGGAATAGATTCTACAATCTGGGGGGGGGGATGGTCTTTCACATTGCAATGCGTCACCTATATCAAACTTTTTTTCTATTTTCCTCCAATGAATTCTTATAATCATAGATATTCACCTATCATTGTTATTACTGCATCTATCTGCATTTCTTAGACACTCATTGGTTATTTCTAATAAAATTAAATGCGAGGCACACATTTTAGAGTAGGAGGGAAGGATGATTGGGATTCATTCACAAGAGTCAGAAAAATGGGCAAAAGTGAGCCTCTATAAAGTTGTAGTCAAGGGAAATATGGGCCTTAACTGGAACACAATAAAACAGAACTGATAGCAAGGCTGCCAAGAAAGAGATAATAGGAACATTGAGATACCTAGGAGAACGGCTTAGTCTTTGTATGCTAAAGAATTTCCTGAAAGCTACAAAAGACTTATGATATAAGAGCAGCTGGATGAGTCCCAAGATATTTAAATGTAACATATTTAACACAAGAAAAACTTTTGAGGCTGCAGGTGCTTTGCCAAAGCTCTGGATTCTGAAGAAATCCACCATACTCTGAGGAAATGCCTCCTCTACTGCTTGAGTAATCATGTGTGAGTATCAATAGGGAAAATTACTAATCTCTTTAACAAAAGGGAGGTAGATATTCCTCTCTAATGATCATGCAGTGCAGGGCTATTCAGTCTGGCTGCATAGGTCAGGTAAGCAACATTGTACCTTAGCTTTGTGCATTACAACGTTGTGAAGTGGGTGCCTCTGAAAACTGGGACATCTTCAGAAGTGCCTCTTCTGCACATTTTAAAAGTCCAAGCAGGCAACCACATTGATTTGGTTCTCATTTTAATCCAAATTGGATCTGGTTTGTACTTCTATCAAATTTGCAGTGTCACTATCTGTTTGTTCATTGGCTTTAAATCTGCAAGTGTCAGGAAATACCTCAGGAAAAAAAATTCAAAGAAAGAAGTGGTCGAGTGAAGATAATTGTTTGCAAGTTGTATATTTCATGGGGCAGTGGCACGTCAAAAAGATTTTGTCTTTATGAAAATATACAGAAATGCATGGCAGACTTTCATTCATCGAGAGGAACTGAACAAACTTGTCCTCAAAGAAATGTGACCATTGTAGAATAGTACATCCTGTCCTAGTTATGAAAAAAAGAATACAGCACTTAAAAGAGAATTTTCTGAATTTTGATTTTTGGGACAGGTAGGGAGAAATTGTCTTTGTACATTTTCCAGTCCTACATTTCACTGAAAGGAAGTGCACATGCACCAAAAATGGACTACTTACACATACCCATGAACATGCACACATATACAGTTTACAGACATATACCTACGTATATACATACATATTGAACACCAACAGGAAATCTGTGAGCCATCTTAATTATTTAAATGTATTACTGGAATCCAACTCTTCTATCTGATCCTTTGAGAATAATGAACATCCTTACAGTCTTGAATTCATGTAGACAGAAAGTTCAAGGAAATTCCAGAACTAATTAGGCACATTTCATAATCTGGCAAGATCAATCTGTGTGTGTGTGTGTGTGTGTGTGTGTGCATGCGCATGGGTGTATGCATGTGCACATGAGCCTGTATGTATGTATCCATGTGCATGTATATGTAGATGCATATAAATAATTTTATTGGACCCAGAATCCAGCTGGAACCAGTTATCTCTAGAGTACGGTGCCTCCTCTAATGTTCTTTGTATGCTTCAGATAATTCAGAAATGTTCAGAGTGATAGAGGAGGAGAGCACACATTAGTTGGCACCGTACCTTCCTCAAATGAATGTCTACACAATGAAATAGGTTGCTAACATTAATATTTTAAAAGGATATTCTATGGGTTCCATTTTATTTCTCAAATCCTTAGTAAACAGCTTAACATTCTAAAGGACTGAATAATGGCCCTACTAAATTTACAGTTTGTATCATGTCCTTTGCAACTTTTCATTGTTGCCAATAATGAAGGGAAATCACTTTACTGGGAGCACAAGGTAAGGAAATAAATATGGTAATAATCTGTGTTTATATCTTACAATAACTAAGGCCCTTTGGCAGAGCTGTTATTTTGGTAAACCTGTCATTTTTCCAGAATGGTAAGAGACAGAATTTTAATGTGCAGCCCGTGCATTTATTAAGCATTCGTTTTATTATGGTGAATTTATGAAATTGGCATTGATCAAGTATGCATTTCAAATGAAAACATACACCCACACTGATGTGTGTGCATCAGGTGCTGACTCAAAGGATTAGTGCTCTGTGGAAGCTTTCTCCTTAAGCTTTAAAGCAGTGTTGTCCAAACTTGGCCACTTTAAGATGAGTGGACTTCCACTCCCAGAATTCCCCAGCCAGCCATGCTGGCTGGGGAATTCTGGGAGTGGAAGTCCACTCATCTTAAAGTGGCCAAGTTTGGACAACACTGCTTTAAAGGGTGAGTTGTTGCATATACAGTGGTACCTCAGGATATGAACGCCTCTACTAACGGACGTTTCGGGTTACGACCAGCTTCGGCAGGAAAAATTTACCTCGGGTTATGAACTCGCCTCTAGTTACGAACCGGATCCGCGGCCGTTTTCCCTGCTGCCATGCGGTCGCGGCTTCCTGTGGGCGAGGTCGCGGTAGCAAGGAGAGGTTTGGTGAGGCTTGTGGTGTGTTTTGTGGTGTTTTGCGAAGGTTTTTACTGTGCGTGTTAGCATGGCTCCAAAGAAAATGCAGAGCAGGCTTGGCGGGAGTAAGGCTCTGAAGAGAAAATTGCCTCGGGTTGCGACCAAATTCGGGCGGAGCGCGGAACGGATTAACCGGATTTACATTGAACCCTATGGGGAAATTTGCCTTGGGTTGCGACCAAATTCAGAGGGCGGAACGGATTAACCGGATTTACATTGAACCCTATGGGAAACTTTACCTCGACTTGAGACCAACTCGAGTTGCAACCAGAGTCACGGAACGGATTAAGTTCGTATCCCGAGGTACCACTGTATATATATAAAGTTTTATACAGTGGTACCTCGGGATACGAACGCCTCTACTAACGGACATTTCGGGTTACGACCAGCTTCGGCAGGAAAAATTTACCTCGGGTTATGAACTCGCCTCTAGTTACGAACCGGATCCGCGGCCGTTTTCCCTGCTGCCATGCGGTCGCGGCTTCCTGTGGGCGAGGTCGCGGTAGCAAGGAGAGGTTTGGTGAGGCTTGTGGTGTGTTTTGCGGTGTTTTGCGAAGGTTTTTGCTGTGCGTGTTAGCATGGCTCCAAAGAAAATGCAGAGCAGGCTTGGCGGGAGTAAGGCTCTGAAGAGAAAATTGCCTCGGGTTGCGACCAAATTCGGGCGGAGCGCGGAACGGATTAACCAGATTTACATTGAACCCTATGGGGAAATTTGCCTCAGGTTGCGACCAAATTCGGAGGGCGGAACGGATTAACCGGATTTACATTGAACCCTATGGGAAACTTTACCTCGACTTGAGACCAACTCGAGTTGCAACCAGAGTCACGGAACGGATTAAGTTCGTATCCCGAGGTACCACTGTATATATATATATACACATACAGACACACATACACACACAGAAACTTTGCCTTATTTATGAGACACAAATTAAAGATCCTGACTGAGGAAAGGAAGCAGCTGTGTCCAATAACACTTTGCATTTATGACAGACTTCTTTGCATCTGATATGAAGAACCAGAAACCACAGAGCCTCTATTTTAAGAATTTAATTCCAGTGAAGTTCTTCCCTTCATCAGGCAGGACCCTTTTCAGAATGATGGATTTTCCACAGGGTAGGTGCTGTCAAATTTCTAGCCATGCCTGAATACACCTTGGTAATTTATTTCCTGCTTTCTTTGTGCTAATGTAATGAGCTACATCATAACGGAGGCTCAGGAAGACGTAGATGCTGTCCTTCTTATCAGCATAGTACATATCCATGTTACACAACTAAACTGATTATTAGATCTCTCTCTTGTTTATTTATTTAAAGTGTAAATGAATGGTTCCCATCATACTGTACATGTATTTATATCTGACAATAAAGGCATTGTTTTATGCATATCTTTAGCTGGTCCTCTTCATTTGCTAATGAGTCACCTTTTTTCCTCTTTGCTAATTTGCTGGAAAGCCCAATAATTAATGTAGTGAGAGAGAAGATTTGACCACACAAATAATGTGTACTTTCCAGAGAATGCAATTCTACTAATCTGACCCAGGTTTGTAGATCTTTATCTTAGCCTCCCTCTCTTTCTCTCTCAGCTGTTTCTTAGCAAGATCTTTTCCCGTTTAAGAAATGCATTGACTTCAAAGTAGTCACTGTAATGCAGCATTTTGACCTTATGTGCTACAGAGGAAGGACAAAGAGATTAAATGGTTTGTTAAGAAATGGCTGTATGATTTCATTTCCATGCAAATCTGATAGGCAATAGAAGATGTACTTTGGGGCTTGATAAACATAGTGGAGCTGTCAAGCTGACAAAAATGTGATTTGTAGCCAACAAATGATTTAAGATGTTTTCTTTTCTGTGTTCTGAGATTTCTCTATTTGAATACAGTGAGCAAACTGCCACAAACTCATGTGTTTTCTGGTCTAGAATGTTGGTTTGGTGTGATGGTTAAGGGGTTGGATTAGGAACTGGGAGACCATGAGTTCTAGTCTCTCCTTATGCATAAAAACCAGCTGGATGACTCTGGGATAGTCACTCTTTCTCAGCCCAGCCCACCTAACAAGGTATAAAATAAAGGAGGGATATAAATCTAGTAATAAATGTAATTTAAAAAAAAATGACAGTAATTGCTGGGTAGCTTGTAACCCACAGGAGAGTATTATGTGAATAATATAGTCAGAGCTTTTGAAAGCAAGATTAAAGTTAGTACATAGTAGTTGGCATTCCTCCTGGGGGACATGGGGCACAAAAATCAACAAAGAAACAAGCATTCCATATCTGTGTGTAATCTCACTCCATATTCTCCATTAGAAAATTGAAAAAGAAATTAGAAAATTAGAAATTAGAAAATTGTTATTTCTTTGATGGGTTTTCATGCATAGTCATCAATTTTATTTGGTTTCTTTACATATTATGCAGGGTTATTCTGTACTGGGAGCAAGTTAGGACTTGGAACAAGTTTCTATTAACTGAAGTGGCTGAGGGTAAGAAACACGAGGTTTTCCCAAGTGCACAGCTCTATAGATTTAAGTCCATACAAGGTCTGCATCTTTTGATTCATGCTGAACCTTCATTTCTGTTTGATGCTAGTGGAAGAATATCTGAATAAGAAGATATAATCCAATTAATAAATTGGAATGTTGTTTTGCAACTTCAAGGTATCTTTTCAAAGAGAACCATCTGGAAAATTAGCAGAGCCAATCAAGACAGATTCACAAACTATACAAAGTACAGATTATAGAAAACATGCTTTAGGAACAAAACTCCAGAACAAAATCCTTATTTTAACCTGGTTGCTGGGGAGTGTGGAAGTAGGAATTCTGATTGGATCTTCTTGATGTGATCTTATTAATACTATTATTGGGATCTTGCTTGTTGCTTGGACTTTTGTTTTGCTTTCTTTTCTTTTGGGGTGCCTTCAAGTCAGTCTTGGCTTCTGACAACTGCCTGGACAAACCCTTGCAGGTTTTTTGGCAACTTTTTCAGAAGTAGTTTGCCAGCACAAGAGTTGCAAAATAACATGTTACAGTAAAACAGCAAGAGTACCAAAGTTGTAAAACCCCAAATGGTTCATAATGCACTGGGAAGAATAAGGGGAGTGTTATATATAGTGAAGAGAAAATCCCATGAATCTAGCAATTTTTCAAATGTTCCCACCAAACCACAGATAAAATGCACAATCAAAAGAAATTCTGGTTCTCCTTTATATGTTATTGGATATCCAGGCAGAAGACTAAAGCATCTATGATGTTTCCCAAAATGTCTAGAATTTTGGCTGTTACTGTGGCAGCATTCAGTAACGTAGATAGAAACTTCCACTATTTTCCATTACCATTATATTTACCACCACTAGTACTATTAAGGACAGCCAGTTTAGTTAGTAGTTGAAATGCTTGCCTATAAACCAGGAGACTGTGAGTTCTAGTCCTGCCATAGTCACAAAGCTAGCTGGGTTACCTTGGGCCAGTCGTTCTGTCTGAGCGCTAGGAAGGAGGCAATGGCAAACCGCTTCTGTAATCTTGCCAGGAAAACTGCAGGGATGAGTCCAGACAGTCACCAGGAGTCAACACTGACTTGAAGGCACCCCCCTCCTAACTCAAAAAAAAAAAAAAAAGTACTATTAATCCGGCTAAGTGTAAAGGCAAGAAGCAGCAGTTCTTCATTTCAAATAGAACAACTCAAATGTGAAATATACTATGACAGTGGGAGAGCTAGATGTTCTGTTTACAAAAGTGCTCAGTTCAATACTTTGCATCTTCAAGTGGAGCTGGAAAATCTTCTATTGGAAACCCTCCTAAGAGATGCTACCAGGCAATATTAATAGTACTGACCTAAAGTGGTCTAGTTATTTATTTCAAAATTGTTTACTTGCACTAGTATAGATGGACCAATGGTCTGACTTAGTCTAAGGCAGCCTGTAATGTTTTAATTCATGTCTTGTTTTGGAAGTAAACTTCATATCTGATATTCTAGAACTTTGTGGACTTCAATAATACAGCATCTCTGTAACAGATGAGAAATATTAGTTCCAATGATCTGAATATTTGACAACAAAAAAAGCTGCTTAACAGTATTGACATGGTATATCTCTAAAACTTAACTATTCAAACCTGGTGGGGAAAAGAAAAGTACAAGGAGTGCAGCAAGTGGTATGAATGGGCACTGGTGCATAGAACATCAAACATTAAGATTAGCAGTTGGCCCAAGTTTTCCCAATGTCTATGCACGTGTCTCTGTGTGCACACATACAGTACAGAGGGGAAGAAAGATAAATGGATCTTTAGCATTAAACTAGGCAGCAGTTGAAAATATTCATTCATAGCCATACCAGAAACTTCCCAGGAGGAGCAAGAAATTATGAACAAAAGAGAAGTGGAAACAGCTAGATGTGTCTGGCCTGAGAAAGTCACTGTCAGAAAGTATTTGTGATCTATGAAGAAAGTGAATTTTAGTACTTTATTGAAATGGAGCCAGTAGTGGTTAAGGCACCAGGCTAGAATCCAAGAGACTGTGAGTTTTAGTCCTGCCTTAGGCATGAAGCCACCTGGGTGACCTTGGGCCAGTCACTCTCAGCCCTAGGAAGAAGAAGGCAATGGCAAACCACTTCCAAAAAACCTTGCCAAGAATACTGCAGGGACTAATCTAGGCAGTCACCAGGAGTCAACACTGACTCAAAGGCATGAATGAATGATTGAATGAATGATTGAATGAATGAATGAATGAATGAATGAATGAATGAATGAATGACATGGTTCAGTGGAAAATATTCAAATATTTGGTGTTGTGAATAGCAGATATCCCCAAATGTGTATTTAATTTTCTGTAATCTTCACATCAGGCTCAAATTATCCTACTTCGAACACATGATGTGAAAACCCACCTCTCTGGAAAAGACTCTAATGCTGGGAAAAGTGAAAGGAAAGAGAAGAAGAGGATGACCAGCAGCAAGATGGATGGACTCAGATATAGTAGCAATGAGTGCACCGTTGGAAGACCTGAAAAACCAGGTTAGGAATACATTTTTATGGAGAAAATATATCCATGTGGTCACTAGGAAAATGACTTTATGGCACATAATCAATCAATCAATCAATCAATCAATCAAAATCTCCACATATTATTAGGGACAAGTTTGGAACCTACAAGCATACATACATACATATATGTATAAACACACACACACACACTATTATAAAATGCTATTAAAAAATGGTGTATGCTTACACTTGTATGAAAATTTCTCATTTAGCTTTGCACTTAGTTTTCCCTCATCTGTGCATTTTGGTAAGGCCCTGTGCATATATGCATTTTGGGAATATTATTTTCTCATATATACATGTGTGTGCAAGTAATTTTCACTAAGGTATGTATTGTCTACTGGCATTTTTTTTTTTTTTAAATAGAGATTTGTGTTGCAAAATTTAGAAGGTAGCAAAGACTGGAAACTTCAGTGATGTTGGATCATATTAAAAGCAAACCAAGGAAAAAGTGTCCCCTTATTTTTGAGGTGGATGGCAAATGATGCTATTTTAATGGTGGTCCCAATGAAGACAAAATTAAGCAAAAGTGATGCTTATTGTGATGATTTCAAGAAATATGTCACTAGATGAAAAGCAACAATCATTAAACTAGTTTCTATAACAACAGATGGAGTTTCAGCTAGGGTTGAATTTTAGATGTCCTGGATTATCAGCATCAACCATACAGAAAGGAAGTGATAGCCATGAGACATGTTAAAAGGTAGGTAGTTGAAAACAGTTGATTCCCTTCAAGTCAGGAAGGTGCATCATCATCTATGCAAAATGCCTCACAGAACCTGAGGTATCTATAGAAAGAGATGCTTCTGGTCCTTGCAGTGAAGAATAAGTTTCAACAAGAGAAACTGTACTTGGTTAAAGAAAAAAAAATGTCCCAGATTTAAAGGTTTCATGTAATTTAAACTACATATATTTTGACATCAAGAATACATGCAGGCCTTGTGGCTCCTGCTAGAGCAGCAGGTAGAAATCATGGCCATGAGGCTTTGCCCAGCTTCGGCTGATATGTCAATTGCAGCCATACTTCATGCAAGACGACCAAGTGATAGTAATCCGTTACTACCTAGTTAGATTACTGCAATGTACTCTATAGGGGGCTGTCTTTAAAGATCACTTGGAAGCTACAGCTGGTTGAAAATACAGTGGTCCATGTACCCATCATTAGAAGCAGATCACACTTGTGCTTTAAACCTACCCTGCTTTTTGAGTGCAGTTTAAAGTGTTGTTTTTGACCCTTAGCACAATGTATGGCTTGGTGCCTGCAGGACTGGTTACTCCAACTGGAACTGGACCAAATAATAAGGTCACCTTGGGAGAAACAGCTGATAGTCCCCATTAAAAGCAACGACAGCCCTTTGGAATGGTCTTTCAGTGGAAATCAGACTAGCCCATCCAAGAAACAGAACACTTTCTTAGAGCATTTAAAATGTAATGTTAACCATCAATGTGTATTAACTGAATGTCTTTGATTGTTTGATGATGTATGGGGTTAGGGTTAGGGTTTTCATGAGATGTACTATGGATGTCTCAGTATCTGTCTATACAGATCCCAAGACACCCAGAATTATTAGAATTTGGGTGGACTATAAATTATATAAGTAATAATAAAAAACCTATAAACTTCTGAGAATCATGTTTTGTTGTGGCTGGATATAAATTCAATAAGTAAATCTTAAGTAAATATGCTTATATAGCAAGGATGTTTCAGTAAACTGCTTTTGAAAGAACTTCAGTGAAACAAATTTAAGTGTCAGAGCTAGAAACTAGACTTCTGCAGGTTCTTTTTATCATGGGGTGGAGCTTTCATGAATCCTATATGCCACCAATTGATTTAAACCAGTGTTTCTCAACCTTAGCAACTTTAAGATATGTGGACTTCAACTCCCAGAATTCCCCAGCCAGCATGGCTGGCTGAGGAATTCTGGGAGTTGAAGTCCACATATCTTAAAGTTGCTAAGGTTGAGAAACAGTGATTTAAACAAACAAACAAAAATCCCTCTACAATGGCCTACATAAAGCATCTTAACAAGCTATGATAAAAAGTAATGAGTTACTTCTTCCTGTCTAATTTGAGCAGTGTTTTGTAGGACAGAAACATTTCTCTCATACATCATTAATTGTGCATTGCAAGTTATCTTTGAACATTGATTAAAGTACAGGTTTGCAGTAATCACCTAATGTCAGTCTTTCAAATTTGGCAAGGTCAGGGAACAAACACAGCAGGGATTCCAGAAATGCTATTATATTGTTGTAGGATATATTAATAGAATATTGAAATCTCCTCCAAACCTTCAGTGCCATTCTTTATGGGCATCACAATCAAGACAGAGCTGTTCTGAGTCTCTTTCACACTTTCTATTTTCCCAGGACTGAGCGACCATTTTCCCTCTCCTTCTCAAGGTCAGAGGTAAATTCCTCTACACCTGATCAAGTCTATAGTCAATTCCAGAGTTCCAGAAAGTGTCCAATCCTGTTCTAGATGTTCCAGTTTAACTCAGTGCCAGGAACTGGATGGGAAAAACTACATTCTAGATGGGGAAAAAAACAAAAGTAACCATTTTGTTTTTCACAATAATCAGATAAAAATTCAATGAATGACTTTTCTTTAGATGAGGGGGCTTCAGAGAGATATAAATCCAAGAATTCAGGTTACTTCTATTTGAAATCTCCTTTAAAAAATTTTTTAAAAAAAGCACCTATGTCTTTGTTGTTTTGTAACAACAGTAGTAGCAGAATTAGGAGTACCCCATGTTGTGGGAACAAGCAGTAGGAAAAGCAATGTTATGAAGCAATAATCATATCCCTCCTTATTGTTAAGGTGTCAGGCTGAAGAAGACTTATAAGTGATTTAATTCCTTTCCATAATATAAATCAGTCACAGCTCCAGGTTGGTAAGCTAATGAAGCTCATAAAACATTGTTTTATAACTGCTAAGGATGAGATATGGAACAACAGTGCGAATCAAAGTGAATAATAAAGGATATATTTTGACCCCCAAGATCCCTTTGCCCTCCAGGATGTTCTGACCGGAGTAACCATTGTGACTTCCCGGTAAGGTTTATTCTGATTTGAGAGCGTAGCTCTATGTTGACTGCTTGGTTTGACTAAGAAATAATCTTAGTTGGGAATTTAAGCTGCTGTAACCTGAGAAATACGTAAGGTTTGTTTTTGTTTTTGTTTTAAATGGAAATTGAAATCTGCCTAAGCCCCTTTTCTGACTTTAGTGGGTAAAATTTCAGAGCTGAGATCAGCTATTTTGTTTCTCAATAAGCTTTGCCCCATTTATAATAGGGATAATACTTTTTAAAAACCCATGTCCATATTGTTGGCAAAAGAACCGCATAGATGTTCCATAGAATGACCAGGAATTGAGTTTCAGTCAAGGGAGTTTCTTCTCGCTTAAATAATAATTAAGTCATAGAGCATGGGTACCTTTTCTCCATTGCTATCTTTTTTGTACATTTGTGTATGTGTATCTATGTGTTAGGTTATAGCTTGGAGGGAGAGAACATATAATTGCTTAATTCCAGTTTATATTAACATTTCTTCTGCTTTTATGGGCAGTTCTTATTCCCATTCTTGGACATCATAGAAATGAGAACCAGAAAATTACCTATTCCGATAATAAAATGGTTCTATCCACCTTTCTGATAACATTGTGTTTTCCTTTGCCTTTTTCCCACTATGTTCCTTTTTCCTAGTTGGATGTTTTCATCCAGAGAAGTCAGTCAGTGTTCTCAGCCAACTCAGTTCTCATTTGGGTGGGCTGTTTACAAACAAAAACCCCATAATGTAATAAAAAGTTTTGAATTACCTCTTTTGTCTCCAATTTAGAATTTAATTAAGTATCCACTGAAGCCCAATTTATTTTAACAGCCAACATTTCAGGTACAGTAAGTGTTCACCGCAAATTTGCTTGAACCAATTCAGCTCTAATCTCACAAATGTTGTTGTTCAGTTTTATATGGTGTCAAAATTATTAATTTGTTTAGTTATATTATAATAACTTAATTGCTATAGTTATATTCCAGGATACAGTTTCCTTCTGTAAATATTTGATAAACTTAGCCAAAGACTTTAGTCCATTACTTTAACATTTTATACTTAGGCTCCACAAATAAAGTAGCTTGCTCTGCTCCCCTCCATGTTAATTTGTTTTAGCCTTTTAATAAAAGTAGGAACCATACAGAACCTACAAGTCTTATTTGATCTTGATCTTTTTAATCAAGGGCATATTACTATAGATACAACCCCCTGATGATTAGGGTGTTTATTTAACTAATATTATTTAGGGTTTGGGGGTTGTTGTTTTGTTTTATTTTGTTTTGTGGGTTTATTTGGTACTGTATTTTTCATTAAACTATTTTATTTTCAAAGTTTAGGAGTGGGGAAAGTTGGCTGCACATGCTTCAAAATGAAATGTTAATCTCCAGCAACTGCTATTTTTATTGCCCAGAACATGTCTGGGGCCTGAAATAACCACATTTATTCATTTTTATTTAAAGCATATAAACCCCACATCTTCAATCAGAGTGGCTTATATAATAATAACAATCCAGATTGGCAGTCATTGTCCTCAGATTTATGCTCTAAAAGACATGAGTCCAAAAGAAAAGCAGATGGGGAAAAGAAGACATCACTTAAGCCATAGTTCTTAATATTATATAGTTCAAAACAAGGTCTGATTAAGACGAAAATGGTTGCTTCAGTACTGCTGATATAACCTCATCACTCCCAGAGCAGATGGCCTTCAGCTGCTGTTCCTCATTGGGCTGTCAATCTGCTAGGTTAGACTAAAATGATGGACAGCTGGAAAGAAAACAAAAACAAACAAACAAAAAACTTTTTGCTGACCCATTTCTAAATGTCAGTGACCAAAATGTCAATGTCCAGCAGGAAAAGGAACTTGGAAATGTTAGATGTGCAATGTATGGGGGGATGCAGATGACCCAATGTTATTCAGTATAATATAAGTTATAAGTTTTATAACTTTTAATCATGTATTTATGATTTTAATTTGATGTAAGCTGCCCAGAGTCCCCCATTGTGGGGAGATGGGTGGGGACAAGTTTACTAAAAAAATAAATAAGTAAATAATGAAGAATTCTCAGAATTTCAAAGTATCTCCTTATCAATGCAATGGAAAGACTGGACATTATGGTTCTGTATGATCAGTGTTTGTTATTTAAAAAATGAGGTATAGTACTCTTTTAAACAAATATGATTGTCATATTTTATTCAGACATTTTCTTTTTCCCCAGTTTTTCCCTGTTCTTGTTGATACCTATCAGTTCAGTTTAGTGTTAACCTTTCAGAATATTTTAAATCTATGCAGTCTAAAACTCTGAACTTATTCATTCATGATGGCTTTTTCAAGACTATCACAGAATCTGTTTGCCTCCTGCTGCAGAGATGTCGCTGTCAGTTTTTAGCACCAAAGTGATTTCACCAGTTTAGCTAAAACAGCATACCCAAGTTTTTCTAGCTGTGGAATTTATTGGAAGAAACAAAGCTCTGATCCTACAAAGCTTGCTAACATTTTTTTTTTTTTTAATTGAAGGCAGAAAGCCAAATTCTACTTTCTCACATTCTAAAAAGCTGTACTTGGCAGAAGCAAATTCTGCAGAGACAAAAGTCAAATAATGAAGATGGCAAGTGAAAAGAAGAGGCTAAGAAGGCATCAGGGAGAAGGAGAAGCAGTGGATTTATAGAAATCCTTGCAGATTTGCAGAACGCTGGCTGAAACATTTCATATTGCATTATTCTGCAATCTAAATTCCTTCCATCCTAATTACTGTAAAGAGGATTCTCTGATTATTAGAATTCCGCCCCCCCCAAAAAAAATTTGCCAAATGCACACAATGCCTGCATAACATCTTGACACATCTGGACAAATTCAGCACCACCAGAGATGGAGTTGAACATCCTGATTTTTAAGACTTATACAATCAAAATGAATGTTTTGAAAAGATTAAAGTTGAATCTTTGGGGGAGGGTACATTTATTTTTAAAGCAGATTATTCCTTTTTTAATATGGAATTTACATATTTTCAAAATTCAGCTGCATTATGAAGTTTAGTCGTTAAGTCGTGTCCGACTCTTCGTGACCCCATGAACCATATTGCGCCAGGCCTTCCTGTCCTTCACTGCCTCCCTGAGTTTGCTCAGTTTCATGCTCATTGCTTCAGTGATGCTGTCTAACCGTCTCATCCTCTGCCGTCCTCTTCTCCTTTTGCCTTCAATCTTTCCCAGCATCAGGGTCTTCTCTTCGCATTAGGTGACCAAAGTATCTGAGCTTGAGCTTCATTATCAATCCTTCCAATGAACAGTCAGGGTTGATTTCCTTTAAGATTGACTGGTTTGTCCTCCTAGCAGTCCAGGGGACTCTCAAGAGTCTTCTCCAGCACCACAGATCAAAGGCATCAATTCTTCAGCGCTCAGCCTTTTTTATGGTCCAGCTCTCACAGCCATACATTACTACTGGAAAAACCATAGCTTTGACTATGCTATACCCTCAAATACCCTTCACTATCATTCACTGGCTTTCCTTCAAAACATTACTATAGAAACCCCTTTGGTTTCTTCTGCAATCAAAAATGGCCTTCTTTGTGATTTTGAATTTGCCTAGTTCAAAAATATGTGTGACGGACAGAACCATCAAATACCAAGCAAATTGCATGAAACACTGAGTTGTTTTCTGGCTCAGATTTAAACCTGAAATAAGAATAACTCCTATCTGGTGGTGCTTCATATTCCCTTACTTTTATGCACTTCCTTATGTGGTCAAAAAATGTTGGAGGTAAGGGAGTTACCCCTGGCCTCTATGTTTGGCATTGCCATTCAGAATCAGATGTAAGTACCAGAAGTAGAAGTAAACATTAAAAGAATTTTCCATTTGAGGAACAGTATAAAAATAATTATGTGAATGACAGAATGATGATTAAACACTGATAGGCTGGGTGGGCTGAGGAGTGCATGTCTACAGTTGGTAAGGGTCTCAAATATTTACTTAGAATAGCAGATGATACAGGCTAGTTGTAAAACAATGTAGCCACTGGGAAACTTGTCAACAAGAACAATCCAATTTATTTTTCTGGCTTTTAAAAAATGAGATTTGGATTACAGTTCTGTCCATTGTTTGTTTATTTTATTAAGAAAGTGAATCTATCTCATATTTCATTAACACCTCGGGCTAGCTTTCAAAGATACAATAAGAAGATCTGCAATGTTCATCATAATAAAAACATTAAAGCGTAATGTATATCAAACACAACTATAACATTACAAGGTTGAGTAAGTAAATATTTTAACTTTCCCTATAAACTTTAACAAGGAGGAACCCCACCTCAACAAAAACTCAAAAAAAGACAAAACAAAACAGAATTCACTGTTCATGTTAGATATAAGGAAGGGCCACTAAAAGTGTTGAGTGAAGATATGAGAGTGCAGAACCATTCCACAGGAATAACTTGTGAGCACTATGAACTGAATCTGAAAAAGAAACCAGCAGTCAGTGCATTTATTTGATTTGGGGAAAATATGACATCTATAAGTGGTGCCACTGACCACCCACTATTTTGTCCTAGGCCAGCTGCAATATCTGTATCAACTTCAAGGGCCACCTATCGAAGAACATACTGCAATAATGCAACTCTAGATTGCCAGCATGTACCAAATTTATACCAGATGCCAAGGTTGCAGCACAGCAGATTTATTAGTAGAAGCTGAAAAAAACATCTCCCCCTTACAACAGAAGAGCTGTGATTGTTAGTGAGTATTTGGAATCCAGAAAGAACTTCTTCCTTAAGAGAGGTTGTGGCCCAAAAACAGGCATATCACCTAAATCCTGAAGCACATCCTGCTTGTATGTATATCAGTGGCTGGAACATAAGCTTGGATAATTGTCATTAAAGGTTTGTCCATGAAGTCTAACTGATATGATCTGAACACTAATTGCACAGTAGCCAGGTACTGTTCATGTCCCACCTGACTATGAAAGCAACATTGTGCCTTCTTTGTTTTTTGTGTCCTGAACAGTAGCCAGTATGATCTTCTGCCTGAAAATGTCCAATTCCAGTCCAGTTCAATTTACTGATGCCTAAGATATAGTTGATAAGTATAGTTGATTCCTCTTTCACTCTATTTAGCTTTCCTACATTCATGTTCCCACTGTAATTCTGTCCCTGCAGCTATTGATGTTGTTGTTGTTTTTTCCACTTGCATGACAACTTCAGCAACTTGACATCCCAAAAGCTTTAATCTAGCCCTGTCATGAACTCCATTAGTACTCCAAAAGATCCTCAGCTCTTTCTCAGTAGCACGTTGAGTACAGTCTGACCTGAGGGGCCATCATCCAGCACTATATTGTCAATCAATTTAAATTGTATACTCATGTGGTTTTCTTAGTAAAATACAAGGGTGGTTTGCCATTGCCTCCTACTGCACAGTATGAAATGATGCCTTTGCCACTGTCACTAAATGAACATCAGCCTCCAGCATCTTTCTATATCGATACTGCCTAATATAGGTGCCTGCTTGCTTTAGCTGGGCAGTTGAGACCTTCACGTTTGGTCACCCTGCTGTGATTGTATACTCTTGGCATACATTTGTGGTGTTCTTCACTTATCCCTCCCAGGAACACCCCCCTGCCATGATGAGGCAGCACAGCAGCACTTGGGGTGGGGTGGGATTTAGTGCTCCATAAATCCATTTATGTGTCCCCCTTCCCAGGGTGTTTACAAACAGTTTAAAATAGCAGCAGCTAAAACTTCAAAAGTGGAAGCAGGAGTAATTTCTGAACAGCAAATAATGAAAAATAGAACAAAAATAAAAGCAGAAGTAAAATTAATTCAAAGGCTCCAGTGAAGCATGGCAGTATTGTTTAAATACCAGCATCTTAAAAGGCTTAAGATAATACGGATGTCTTTAACTGGTTCTGAAAAGATAATAAAAAAGCTTCGTGGCATAGCTCATTAAGAAGACCTTTTCGAGAACTAGAGACAGCTGTTCAGAAGGTTTGCTCTTGGACAACCAGCCATCCTATTTAGAATATGGCCTTCGAAGATGACCTTAGGTTTAGCAGGAATACAGTAGACAGTAAGAAGCATTATTTCAGACACTATAATCCCAAGAGAGATTTTTTTTAGGTTAAAACTAGTTTCTTAAATTAGGATCAGAAATGAACTAGAAACATGGAATAAGACACAATACTGGTGTAATATAATTATAATGCCCAATTATAATTAATACATTTATTATTCTATAATTTAGTAACAGATATTTCTGGACTACCTTCTAAAGTAACTCCATGTATCACTCTGATGATTGTTTTAAATGCTATGAGACATTCAGGTAACTCAGGCTCTATATTTTAGTTGCAGTCTTAGTGAGTTACTCATCTGCAGTGAGTTACTGTATAGTTATATTATTGAAGTTATATTTTATTATTTTTGTATTTTCCTAGTTATAGGTGCATGGAAAAAAAAAGTACTAATGCTATTTTGGCTGTTGCTTCTACTGGTACTGCTGAGATGCTACCTGGGAATGGATTATGCAGCTACTTTTATTCAAGCTGAATGTTGGCTAGCTCATCAGCTAAATGAGCGCAAGGCATTTGGTGCATAGGACATCTGTTCCTGTCATGACAAAGATAAATCTATAAGCAGCCACAAGCTATGAACTTCATGCTATAGGGAAAATAGAATTTCTTCCCAAAAAGATGAATATCATTTACCAAAGACACAAACCATCCACTAATGGTCTTGTTTCAATAGTCAGTAAATATAAATATATCAGTGCTTTGGCAAGTTCAATGGGAAGAAATTGGAAACTGGAAGAACAGTGATAGTTAAAGCTTTCTGTCTTGAAGATAATAAAGACTCCCCATTTTCTGTTAATTCAGAAAATGGGGTTATTTGCATTCATTTATAGATTTAACCTCAGTTATAAACTGATCCACACCAAAGCTATTACCTAGTAAAAGGTCTGTCTGTCTGTCTGTCTGTCTGTCTGTCTGTCTGTCTCTCTCTCTCTCGGGGGGGGGGAGACAAAGTTTCAACTCTTAGTTATTAAAAAAAATGATAAAGTTATGTTTAAATATGGAAGCAAGTCTCAAATTGACTTTTTTTACTGCATGATCTACAAAAACATATAAAATGTTATGTACATGTGATAAAATTTTGGCCACTTACTTGATGACTCACTGTAGCTGTCCTTCCATGTAAACATCAGATTAACTGCCAGGAATTCAATTACTTTTCAAAGGACAAGATGGCATATAGAGTCATCTCTTTAGAGGCTGATGATAAGTGAATCAGCACAGAGCAGCAATAGTCATCCAGGTCAACTGTGTGTCATAACCAATTCCAGCAGGATTATATGTATTTGTGAACATTAGAAGATTTGCTCATGTTGAAAACTGAAAAAAAGGCATCCAGTATGATCTCTTACCTAGAATAATTAGCTGAAAAAAGTTCCTCCCATTTTATGTTTTCTATATGGGTTGGACCACAACTTCCAGAATTTTCAGATAGCATGGGTATGTTAATGAAGTATTCCAAGACTTTTACCCCAACATACGTAGACCGTAGCAGGATAAAAAAGTTAGACTATAGTTCTTGGGGGAGGGGGGAATAACTTGACTAACACGATATGAAAGAGGCTTATAAAATAATGTCTGACCCAGAAAGAGTAGAAATATAAAGTTATTTATCTCTTTCCTAACATTAGACATGGGGTTCATCTAATGACACTAACTGGCAATTATATTACGAGTTTCTGTTATACAAGACAGAATATGTGGTACAACCTGGAGTTTAAAGCAATGATTAGATAAATTCAGGGAGGAACTATTAACAGTGATAAATTATGAGAGCTAAGTAGGATTTCCATGTTAATTGGAATATACAAACAACGAGAAATTGCTATTATCTTTATATTTAAACATCTTGCTTGTGGAATTCCAGAGGGATCCAGCTGATCCCAAATGAAAATATTATGAAGTGAAGGGCCTATATTTAAAAGGAAATACATGGAAGAGAAGTGGACCCTAGTCTAGCTGCTTAAACCTATTTTGTATGTACAGAAATAAGGTTGTGTAAACTTGCCACATTCAAAAAGGTTTGTGTGAAGTTCAAAGTAGTTTGTTCCAGTCTCAATGGCAGTGTCCTGACATTCCAACCATTTTGCAAGTGTTTTTAGCTGGGAACAGAGCATTTTGAACTTGAAATGGAATAGATTCAAGATATTTTCCATTCCATTAATATGTAAGCCTGTGATGGATTTATCTAAACAAGCAAGGATAACCTATTTGTACTATATAAGCATCTTTTGGGGGAGGACTGAGAAGCTAATTACCAAGAAGGTATAGGAATAGGATCTTTATTTTAAATCAATCTTTGACTAATATTATGGCAGATGGATAGTGCCCTTATTTCTAAATTATTTGTGACATTATTCACTGAACGATATTCTTTTTCACCGATGATTTTTTTCTTGGTGTAGTTAACCTGACAGCGGCAATTAGAAATTCAGTTGTAATTTCTGTGAATCTATGACGAAAAACAATTAGATTATATGTGTGTTAAACTATATGACTTGGTTAGTTTTGTCAGTAATCCAAACTATTTCTGACAGAGTTCATACTTGAAAAATACAGTGAAGCATTGGGATATATAAATTAGTGCTCTGAAATCAGGACTGATGGCACTGAATATATCAAGAGGATAAGTAGACAGTCATATATAATATCTCTTTTACAGTTGCTGCTGCCCTGATTCATGTAAGAATAATTATTATCCTTGTAGTATCAAGTGGTTGCTGATTTACAACACTGGCAAAACTAGATTTTATCATGGTGGAGGCATGCAACTTGATATTATTATTATTATTATTATTATTATTATTATTATTATTATTATTTTCTACCAAAGGAAAAAAAAATGACGATGTTCTGCCAAAAGTTTGCTTCCAACTTTAATGTTATCTGCCATTATTTTTCAGATATTGTTCAAATAAGCAAAGTGGCAAAATAATATTGACTCATATATCTCTTGTCAAGAACCCCAAGAAGATTATTTATTTTTGTTTATCACATTTGTGTAGCCACCCATTTCACATACATAATTATGTATCAAAATAGAAAGACAAGAGCACAGGACACTTCACACCCTGTCTCAAAGCACATGAATTCACTTCATTTATTCTCAATGATTCTTATAACTATTTTAGATATCTTTTAAATCAACCTCTTCAGTCCTCCCCTGTACTAAATACTCAGAGAATTAAAACTTTATGGAACTTCTGGGATTTAACTGAGAAGACAAAGTTAATTAACTTGTTAAGAATCCAGAACAAGATCTGAAGGCAATTAAGATTTCCTGAACCAGTCTGGGAAATAGAACAGTTTTCTGTCACTGTTCTCGCTTCTTTTCATTTTGGGTAGCATTTCTCTGCATTGTTATAAACATATAATAAAACATGCTTGTTAACAAAAATCACATACAGAAAAGAATGTTGTATGTATTATATTAAGGGAAACATGTTATATACATATCACACAAAAATATACAAAACTGCATACACTGGAAACAGTGCACATGAAAATATGTATACGTCCTCATGCTGTCCTTTAAGAAAAAATAATAATAAAGAAACAGGATGAACAGATATAAGACTGTAAAAACAAGGAAAGAAATCCAAGATAACATAATTACCCATGTCTGCTTATTGCAGTTGATATAGGCCAAATCTACTTAAGAGTAAATGGAACTGTTATTGAACATCTACACGTTTTGGTTTTCAATCAATCATAAGGGAGATATTTAACTGAACCTAGCAAGGATTTTAGAGGCAGAAAATAGTTAATTGTATGGTATAATTGTTATTTGACAGCATGTCCCAGTTAACAAGAATGTGCCATCTTGCCACTCAGTACTACCTGTATGAAAGAAAAATCTGGAATTCCACCTTAATTTAGAAGGTGGAAACTCCATATATTATCTTGAGGAATTCGTGTCCACGGCAGCCCTCAACTGAATGAACAGCAGTGTGTTCTAGCATTGCTGAGTCTTGGTAATACAATAGTAGATGTAGCAAAAAAAAAAAAAAAAGCCTATGGTAAGGTTGCTACAGCTATGATCTCTTCCTGGGCCATTCCTTTTATTATTCAGAGCAATGGGCATAAGCTTGTAAATGACTCATCTCGTCTTCCTTCAAATATTAACCAAAAGGAGTCTGGAATTAGTCTTCATCTCCTGTTGTTTTTCTCCCAGTTTTTCCAGGGCAGTAACTAGTAATATTTCTGCTTCAGGGCACAACCCTCTCCCCCATCCCCACCCCCACCTCAAAAATCTTTTGGGCTAGGTTTTTACTAGCTTGGGAAAGTTTGAGCTTGCTCTTGCTCTGTGCTCTCCTTGTCTCAATTCAAAGCTGAAGTCATTCAGAAATAATGCAGATTTTCCTTTCTGTCCAATTGTTGGAGGGTCCATCTAACACTGACCTTCTAGGAAAGGAACTCTGTGTACAAGCTACAAAGGAAAGGGGATTCTCTCTCTCTCTCTCTCTCTCTCTCTTTCAATCCAGAAACATTATCTATTTATTTCTCCATTAAATAATACTTGTACAAAAGGTGCTCCCCTTTAGCACATGCTTGGATGAATACTACTTGTTGTAAATTTCTCTGTCTCCTTTTTTTTTTCTTTTTTTTTTTTTACTGTTGCAGGAAACTTCCAAGTTTCTAGCTTTCTTCATTCCAGCAGGAATCTCCATGTTTCTCTTCCTGCCTTTTCCTGTAGCCAAACATGTAAAAAGTGAACTGCTTCTTTAAACTTCCCCTATTAACATGAGCTTCAAATACTAGTTAATAAATTATTTGATTGGTTATTAACTACAGTTTCATTTTTGGAACTCTAGAACATATAAGTTTGTTTAATAACTCACAGTCAACTGTCCCATCAGTTGACATTGTGGCAGAGCATAGTTTGTAATACCTGTGTGTTGTGGTTGCTGTAAGTTGTCCCTGTGCCTTTGCACTTCACAAGCAAATAAGCAGCAAGCTTATTTAAAGGGTAGACATTTGTTGCCACATACATCAATTTGTTCTGCTTTAGAGCTTTCAGATAATCTATAACAGTAAAACATGACGGGTTTTATGTAGAGACACTTAGGACTGGAGCTGCTTTTTATTTCTTTCCTCTCCTTTTCCTTTTATAGTGCCACATGTTATCTGGTAACCTTGGAAGGGAATCAAATAATGCCTAAAGCAAAGCAAAGATGGTGAAATGAAAGCATGTCTATCAGGGCCTGATGAAGGATGAATCATTATCCATTATTATGGCACTAGCTTCTTGAAAATGCATGTTTTTATGTCTTCATCTATTACATTAGACTTTTATGCCTCCATATGACCCAATGCTGGTTCCTACTATGATATGGCACCTCTGTAGCATTATGACAATTCTGCTATTAACCAGCATGAACCCAGGAATGTGTATCAGATTTGTGTCTTAAAATTATATCCTGTGTTGAATTTCCAAGTGTGCAAATTTAATAATGCAAGAAAACAACCAAGTTCAGCGAACCCACAATTTGATAATGGTCTTGGATATTTTCCCCTCTTCTTCCTCTTTGTTAAAATAAGAAATACATCATTTGTTTTCTAATTGCTCTTAATGCATTCATAAAGTCTAGGTTACATGGACACTGGGAGGGCTGATGGTAAAGAAGCACTAACACAATTCATCCACAAGCTATCCACAAGCTAATTAATACTGAAATTCTTTTTCTTCTTGAGATCAGTGGCCTTTTCTTCAAATGCATATAAAGAAACTACAAATTTACAGTTAATTCGCATTGAAAGTTGTTGTACATGCAGAGGTCAGGGTATAGCCTTCTACTATATTTTTAGTCTCCTGTACACATTTCTTCCCTAAAGATTTGCTAGAAAGCCAGTGCAGTGGTGTGATTTAAAAGTTGGCTTTAGGTAGAATTTAGGTTAGTTCTCTATTTAGCCGTGAAAACTCACTGGATGACTTGTTATTGCCTTCCAGCCAAATCTACTTCACAATTGATTTTAAAACTTCAAATGATAATTTACTCAACAGTTTAACAAAGTGTTTTATAAAGGTCTAATCTATTTTTGGCCCTAGAATCTCCCTGCATTTAGTTATAATGGATGACCACAAATGTTAACATTTGAAAGAGAGAGAAAAGCTTCTCTCTAACCACATTTTTTTGCCATATATTATGTGTGTGTGTGTATAATACATGTATTATGTCCCCCCATTCCGATCTTCATTCCAAACTATGTAGCTGCAGAATCTGTAGTTTTTGCACTTAAGAGAATGGCTGTTGGGTGCCTTTTTTGTACTTTTACAAACCCTGCTATATCCTTTTTCATTCAGTTTCTTCAATATCTCTATTCTGTTTTGTGGTGGTGGTGGTGGTGGTGGTGGTGGTTCTGAGACATAGTTGACACCTGGTGTCTCTGTGGATGAATGTCCTCCAAGTCGTCTTATGTCTCACTGCATTACACAATTAGTTTAGGTGCATTCCTGTAGCTTCCAGTACTCTATCTATCCAACTCGTATTTAGCTCCTCTGTCACTGCAGATCTGCTATCCAAAAAAGTGCAGTACATTTTTCTTGTGAATGACTGGTAGCATATATACTCTAGAAGGGAGAACAATTCCTTCTTAACTTAATGTATTGAATATATTAATACACACACCACACAAATTAAGCGTAATATATATGAATGAATAGGATTACTGATAATACGCATCCGCTGAAAGGGAGTCATTCTGAGAATTCTCTCAGAGTGAAACACAGCACAATCTGATTAACCATGGTTATTGAATAAAACACAATTATCCACTAGTCAGGAGCAAAAAAACACACTAAATGTTATCAAAGAAACCACATACTGGATGAATTGCTTTTGTGAACCTGTACAGTGTAAGATGGCTGTAATTAGGATAAAAGTACACTTGGGCAGGAAAAGGTATACGTGTATGTTTTCAGCTTGCATCGGTCTGCAAAAATGCATACAATCATGAAAGACGTATCCACTGCTGCAACTGAAATATTTTGATCTCATGTTTATTCAGTTTTAATAAGTTTCTCTTTAAATTGTTTTTTAACAGTTTATTGCATTTATTACATATTTGTGGCTTGGCTATTTGAATACTTATTAAAGTGGCAAAAATTAAGTTCCTTCAGATGCATGTGACCCAATAACTGACCAGCCTTAAAAGAGAGTCCAGCTGAAAAATTATTCAGCAAGAGAAAGAGAGGGAGAGAGAAGTTCATAATAGTTAAAAATACATGCTGATCTCCTTCACATTTTAGAAACATTATCTATTAACTTAATTTGCAGAAAGATACAGATAAGATATATTATATTGCATGAAGCAATGTTTCTTATAGCATTTAATCTTGGGACTGAGTTAAAAAGAAAATAGGTTGTGGCTAATACTTTTTGATTATTCCTGTCAGCTCTTCAAAGTAGTAGACCAAACCAGGAAATGAAAGTCGAGCAGGCCAATTATATTTTTATTATAAGGTTATGGTAACAGAATCCTGCAAGTCTGAATGTGCTTCGCCCCCCCCCCCCCTTTAGGGAGGGTCTTGTCTGAGGTTTTCTCAGGTTACAGTTCTGTGCTAGACTCAGGTTTCTTTTATCTGACCATTGTCTTGGTAGCGGCTCTTCCTCCTGTTCTTCAAGGTTATTTCTTCTTTCCATTGCATCTCCTGACTTGATTATAGTTATTTCCTCCTTTTAAAAATTTAATAAGCATGTCAATTCAACATAAATAAATCAGACAAAATTATAAAGTTCCAGTTACTAACGGCAAAGAGAAAGCAGGCTGTCCCTTAACATTAATTATAGTACTCCACTATTGAAACAGCCTGGTGGGAGGAGATTCCTCATAATGTTTTTCCTTGGTATTGAGGGAAGAAGCCAGGAAGATATCAGGAGGAGGAGGAGGAGGAGGAGGAGGAGGAGGAGGAGGAGGAGGAGGAGGAGGAGGAGGAGGAGGAGGAGGAAGAAGCTCAGTGAAAGAAAACACATTCACATGTCTCTCTACTTTGTCACATGTCTCTCTACTTTGAAACAGGTAAAAAATTCACTAAAATAATATTTGGAGCAGATTGGAAAACAATTTCCATTGGTTCAAATATAGCCTAAGGTAAATTCTCCTATTATCCATCTGAAACTTACCAAATCCCTCTTTTGATCTGCCCATCCCTAATCAACATGTTTAAATTCTAGCTTTGACCCCACACAAATAAGTCTGGTTCAGTTCTATCCGTTCTGGTTTTTAGTTCCTAGCCCCAGTTAGGCATGCTATAAGTTGTCTGCAAAAATTCAGATGACCGCTCAATGGTAACAAAGTGGCCATTGGGAGATTTCCTGTGAGACCCATATCAAATGTTCATATCTCATTGCTATTATATGATATATTATATAATGAACAAATTAAACTGTGCATCTCCATGAATTCTAAAAATACTTTCAGAGCATACACCAGGAGAAAGGCAAACTTCCTTCTTTTCCCATTATGGGGGTGGGGGGGTGGGGGTTGTTTTTGTGCATGCATTTACATGCATGCACACATAGTCATAGTGAGGCTGTTAAATTGAAAATCAGTTTATTTTAGGACTGTAATCTTAGTGTACTTGTACTAAGGCTATGAGCATTTATAATTTAATTGCTTGCAAGTGCCAGCTGCAGAGTATCTGTTTGGATAAAAACAGAGTTTATTAAATGAAAAATGGAATTCAACTAAAACAGAAATGCTATTCTCCATCTCAAGCTGGTGTTACAGTGTCAAACTCAGAAATAATAAATAATAATTTATTATACACAGGTGAAATGGTTCACCAGGCATCAAATTAATGGCTCAATTATTCTAAATGGGCACACGTACATTCATTTTCCTTCATCCTTTTTGACTGTGAACTTCAGCCTGCGTTCTGCTATTTCAAACACTGAGCTGACAGTGAGTTTTGAAACACCAGATTTGTCATAATTTCAGTAGAGTAACAGTAAACTCCCTCTCTGAGGATTAACAATTTGATGTGATTGGAGGATTCAGAATCTCCCATGAGTCATAAAATTAGCCAGCACGAATGGGAGCTGCTGATAGGACCACACTCACCAGTAAGGTTGAAAAAGGATGGGGAAAGCTAAGAATAATGTACAATAGGATGATGCTAGGTAGAGCTCTGCAAGCATGAGGAAGATAACCCTAGGAGAAGGAACTCCAAAATCAAAACCAGAAGAAGGAAGCAAAACTCCCTTACTTTCTTCCTTTAGACTTTTCTGTTACTTTGGTTCTACATATTTCTAGGCTCAATTGTGTAGTGGGATAAGTATAAATCTACTCTTGCTTCCACAGTATCTCTTGTATAATCCTCAGATTGCATAGTCTATACTTTTCTTCTCCCCAAGGAGGCAAAGCAGGATTCTTAAATCTCTCTGCTGCAATTGGATTACAGACAACTAAGGATGTAGACTATACTGGAATTACATACGTACATATGTACAGTCTGTCTGTCTTCTGTCTGTCTATCTATCTATCTATCTATCTATCTATCTATCTATCTATCTATCTATCTATCTATCTACCTATCTATCGCCTATTGACACCCAAAAAGGGACCTGGATTTGCCCTCATAATTACCAGGAGTCAAGTTCAGCTAGAGACAGATTTTCTCTTTTTTCTGGCTTCCAGTGCCTAACTAAATATATAATTCCATTACCCAACTGCTGGTGGCATCTGCAGATTAGTGGACCACAATAAACCATTGTTTGGCTTATGATTTCCAGAAATGATACAGCTATACAGATTCAGTTGCACATTGGAAACTAATGAACATAGATAATGTCTTGGTTAGTGTTATGTGTTTTGAACGT
Source organism: Python bivittatus (assembly GCF_059951505.1). Taxonomy (NCBI): domain Eukaryota; kingdom Metazoa; phylum Chordata; class Lepidosauria; order Squamata; family Pythonidae; genus Python; species Python bivittatus. Next base: position 6,688,326 of record NW_028277044.1, on the reverse strand, counting down.
AGAGGTTGTACAAATCAAATTTTAAAATTAACAGTTTATTATGTTACAAGTTCAGTATGTGGGAAAAAAAGACATCAGATATAAGAAAGAGGATCCAGTTATTTGGCACTGGCACTCAATAGGTAGTTATTCCTATTTTATAACTTTATGCATAGAATTTTAACCTGATTATTAACTTCTGCCTGAAATTTATGCAACCATAAACTTGTCATTCAGTCTGAACTTGCTTTTGTATCTGTCTTATCCCTATTTGTTGATTTGCAGCAACAACTATAGCAGCAAAACAGCAACAAGAATGCATTAAACTTGTATGTTGCCTGATTCTCAATGGCTCTGGGTGGCTCACAACAATAAAGCAAAATACAATAAAATCAATAAAAGATAAAGGTAAATGATGGCAAGTATGATGAAGTGAAGGATGTCACTAAATTTCATCAAAGGCCTAGGTGAACCCCTTACAGGCTAGTTTTACTGTTATTAAATTAAATTTCTATTAAATGTCACTCCTTGCTATAAATCTAGAAGATTTAAGCAAGTAAAATGAAGGTAATTAAATTAAGGCAAATGAACAGGAGTTGAAATAATTTGCAAAAGCATTCCAAGACTGCACAGCTCAGTATTATTCTAGAAATGGAACATTTAATATAATTTTAGGATTAGATCATCCCTATATAATCCTTTTCTGGTTGACAATATTTGCATCCTACCACTCTTTTCTCTTAATATGAGATGGAATATCTTTGGAATAACCTGATTATATTCCAGTTATTAACATATTCCATAATAGTTAAGCCAGATTTCATTCTATCAAGACAAACCTGATTGTGTCAAAACGGTTCATACCATGAAAAGGTTGGTATGATTAATGACCTCTGTACCAATTATTCATTGAACACAAACATTGTGCGCATAAGAAACCATACCTTAAATGTTACAATATTCTTCGGGCACTTCAGATCTGCTTCCTATTGTTCTGGGAACAATGCCTACTTAAATAAGGAACTGAAGAGTTTAGAGATAGGTGCAATGAAGTATCTTTTATCGCCATGTACATCTATAATGACCATAAGGTTCCCAGACAAAACAAAATGCAAAACAGCCCCAGTTTCAGCAAGGTTACAGTTTATTTCTCTTCAGAAATGTTACAGAAGACTCACAAAAACAATGTAAATTATAGCATGGCTTACTATGGGCTGACCTGGTGCCCCTAAATTCTATGTTTCTAAGGAGGCTTCAGGACCACACTTTCTACTGATACTAGCACCTTCTAACATAAATGGTCCTTTCACAACAAGGAAAAGTCAACAACCTGGTTTCTGTTACCTGTCTCCCTTCCTTCCAGTTTCAGTCTGCCCGCTACTTCTGCTGTACAATCCATAATCTCTCACAGTGATCCTGTATGTAAGGGTAGGGTATCAGTATGCCCCACACTGTAGACTAATGTTATGTTACCAGAAAAAAACAAAAACAAGAACAAAAAAAATTCTTTGTGCATCATACGTGTTTCAATATACTCCTGCAGATGCAGATGTGGGGGCATATACCCACTGCAAGTTTACCCCATTGTGAGTATGGGCCACCAACAGTGTCTGAAAAACATGAATGCCATAACATCATCCTTTACACACTCCCATCCCACTACAGATAGAATCTCCGTTTGTGTTTTCCTGTTCTACACTGAAAGTAGTACCAGTAGAAGAGAATATATATAGCTCAGGGTTGAACTGTGGAGTCCTTGGGGTTCTCTGAGTTGGTTGTTTTCTTGCAAACGTTTCATTACCTGACTAGGTAACATCTTCAGATATTACTTAGCCGGGTAACAAAACGTTTGCAAGATAACAACCAAGCTCAGAGAACCCCAAGGACTCCACACTGAAAATAGTGTTTTCTGAGCTTGTGCAGCTATCGAGCTATGAAAATGCATATATTTATCAGCCATTTCTCTGAAATTAATATTTAGAGGTAAGTTTCTTTTCAAAAAGAGAAGCGAATGTCATAGGTTCAAGGCAAGAGAAAATTGTGATGATAAAAATATCTTACTGGTTTCTGTTTGGGAGCATCTGTTCTAATTTTTTTCTTTGTCTAATGTGAAATCTCTCTTTAATCAAGTTCTGCTTCTGATGACCTCACGAACATTTCTATATTGTTTTAAGGGCAATTCTTGCCTTTTTCCAGGATGTTTTTCAACTTCCCAATCAAATGTGACAAATATTTTTAAGGGATTTGTTTTTCTTTCTCCCTTTCTCCCCCTCTCCTTTTCCTAAAGCAGGATAGATCTGGAATTAAACAAATTACTTTAAAGATAAGTTTGTATATTAGGTTTCACGGAGCTCCTAGTAGCTCACATGTTAATTGTGTGCAAGGGCTAAACCAGTGCCAGTTCTAGTTGTAGTCTCATTAGCATATTCATAAGTCACAGCTTCATGCAGGTGCCAGAATGCTGAGAAATGTTTTGTGACTACTCAGCTTAGCTACAGAAGAAACTCTTAAAAAGCCCTGTGCTGTTTTGTTTTTTGTTTTTTGTTTTTTTTTCCTTAAGCCATGATGCAAAATTGTTTAATACAGTAAAGTGGACGCTAGGCTTTTTAACCATTTTACTGCAAAGAAATGAAGCATTTCCACTGCTCCCTCTTTTCTTCCACTTATACACACACTTTTCAGGAGCAAGGAGGCTTAACATTCAAATTCAAGCCGAGATCAGTGAAGTATGCCTTGTTATCAGGCTTATTTCAAATCAGCCTCTGAAATATATATGTGTTTGCTGACAAGGGTGATACAGAGAACTGGGAGAATGTTGAATTGTTACTGGTACAACAAACAGAGATTAAATCAGGGAGGACAAAATAAAAGGAAGAAATGAAGTGTCCTTAAACTCAGCCAAAATCTCCTCCTCTTCCTCCTGAAAACACTTTTCAGCAGTGCTGAATTACCATTGAATGGTGAAAGGGAAGTGATAAGAGTGGCTTGCTCATTCACTGAAATGGTACAGTGAGAAGCTGGTTGTGTCACTGTAACAGTGAGGTATATGAGAACACATACCGTACAGTGATAATGTGTTGGAAAAGATGTGGAAAGATCCCTGTTCAAGTCCATTCCTAGCCATGAAAACTCATTGGTGTATTTGGGGTTTGTCACCCTCTTTCAGCCCAACCTTATTTCATTTGTTTTATTTTTAAAATGGATATGTTAGTCCAATAGAAGATTCTGGGCAGTGTCTAACAAATAAAAGCCGATATCCTAGGGTTTTGGAAAGCTCTTAAAACCCAGCTTTGGTCCCAGGCATGGAGTTAACATATTACTGCATTTTGGAGGGCCCTGTTTTGTTTTGATTTGAGTTGCCTTTGTGTTAGTCTGGGCTGCTGTGTGGTTTGATGTTTTATTTTTAATGGAGCTTTTGGCTCTGTACGCCACCCAGAGTCCATTAAAGTTGGGCAGCCATAACAAATTTGAATAAATAAATAAATATCCACATAAAGTAAATTAATACATAATTAATAACTTGAATAATTTAAATCAATATGAAAATGGTAGCAGCCTCTACATTGCCTTTATTCCTCAACCAGCACCTTGAATTGAATTTGGAAACATATTGGCATCCAGTGCAGTACTTATAGTATTGGTATAAGACTACTTCTACTGAAGTAGTCAGTATGCTCCCCAGCCAGCAAACAGGCTGCTGTATTCTACAATAACTGAAATGTCTGGGTAGTTTTCAAGGGAAATCCCAAGTACAGCGCATCACAGTAATCCAAATGCAAGGTAGTGAGGGCATGAGTGCCAAGGGATCCCACTCCAAGTAAGGTTGCAAACTCTGGCCATGGCTTCCACCCACTCTAACAGAAACTATGTGTCAGCTTCTGAGGTAGTCCACACAAGAAGCACTCCCAGAAGTAATAGCTCTATCTTTATTGTTAGGTTATATTAACAGAATCTTTCAAGTCTGAAAGTACATCTCTCACCTCTCACCTTTACAGTCTAAGAAATTAGGAAGGGTCCCTTCTGAGATGTTTGCCATGACCCCATTCCTTCTGCAGGGTAAACTGCCTCTTATCTGACTGTTGTCTAGTTGTGGCTTTTCCTCCTGTCTCCCAAGGTCATTCCCACATACCATTGCATCCCCTGATGGAGTACAGCCCCATTAAGAATTAAACCTGGAGCTAACATAGCCTCTTGAAAAAGAACTACTGTCTTGTTCAAATTCAGTCTGAGCCTGTTTCACCCCAACCAGTGCCTCCAAACTGAATCAGAACCTTCACTACCTCTTCTCTTTGGTCTGGGTTAGAGATGTATAGCTGCATACCATCCACATATTGATGTTCTTCAACCCATATGGTTTCATATAAATGTTAAATAAGATGAGGAGATGGCCAAGTTCTGAAGCACCCTACACAGGCATGGTCAAAGGTTTGATCTTGCATCTATAGCCCACTGAGTGGAACTGCTAACTCAGGGAAGAGCAGAACCACTGTAATATAGTTTCTGCCATCCCCAACCATCACAGATATTTCATAAGGGCAGCATGATATTGGATGGTATTTCACACCACTAAAAGATTAGCAGAACCAGGAGGATTATACTCCCTCCATCTAAATTCCACCATAGGCCATTCACAGCTCTGAAACCAGATTGGAAGAGATCCAGGTATCCTCTGCATCTGATGATCTACAACTTTCTCAAAAACCTTGCTCTAAAAGAAGAGTTTGGAGACCAAGCAGAAGTTACATAGGTAGATCAAAAGAAGCCTCTTTTGGGGTGAGAGCACAAACTATCATCATGACCTTTCCTTTGAAGAAGCAATCACCACCTTTAAATCCAGCTCCCCTGAAGGAACCAGGAGGTACATGGATCTAATCTACAGGTGGTAGAGCACATAATATCCAAATCCTCAGAGTCAACAAAAGCATTCAGATCCAGGTGATCCTACAAAGTGTTGTCCTTGTCATCTCATCAGATTTTGTCCATCAGCACACTGAATGCGAGTGGATGTCCCCCCACTCCGAAAAAGGTTTTGCAAAATCACAACGGATGCCAGCAAGTGCTTCTTACAAACCCACCCTTTCCTAATAGGGTGTGAGTCACCCTAATGCTTCCTCAAAGTTAGTGGACCACATTTTACAAACCCAGTAAGTAAAGGGTAGTATTGGAATTTTGCTGCTTTTGTTGCCACATGATTGACCCAAATCTGGTCTAATACCTATGTTTGGTCACAATCAGTTCTATTGTGACTAGGTTAAATAACCTTGCGTGCCATTCCTCCAAAGTTGGCTGATAAATACATGATGATACTTTTATATGCAAATGATGCAGTATTGCTATCATATATACCAATTGGGTTAAAATGAGCATTGCACACCTTGACAATATATTGTAAGGAGGAAGCGCTGAATATGAATTATTCTTAAACTAAGAGTCTGGTATTTGCCAAACCTTCCAGATTCTGTTTATGGCAGTTAAATGAACACCTGATTGAACATGTTAAAATCTTTAAATATTTGGGGCTAGTGTTTCACTCCTCCAGTAAGTGTTTTGAACAACATCATCTAGATTATATTGTTCAAAATGCCCCAAAAGCCCTGAAATCTTTCTATTAATCTAGAGGGCCATTACTGATAGTGGCTGTTCTTCAAGTATGTCCAACAAAAGTTTTGGGCACAGCTGTTATTTGGTGCCCATTTAGATCCGTATAGCTCTTTTGATCCCTTAGGGAGAATACATTTCTAAGATTATTTTTCAGGTGTGTGAAGTGTGCCTAATGTGGTCCTTTGTAACAAAGCTGATGTGATTAAGTGGAAAACAGCATATGGCTATGCATATTTCATATAGATTAAACTATTGGTTGTTTTATGTTTTTTTTTAATTTTTATTTTTCCTGTGGGCGAAGGCCCCTTGACCCTAGTTGATAATTCTGAATCAATTTGGAGAAGATTAACTTATAGGAAGGCACAGTTATGTGTGATGAGCAATGTCAAGCCTTAAAAAAAATGTATTATGAATATAGAAGACAATTAGATTTGTTGGCTGGTCCTAGAGATTATGTGTGTGTGTGTGTAGCCAATCTCCTATTTTTAGATCAGAAAGATATTTGTACCAAATATCCATCCTTAAATTTAGGAGGGCACTAACTCTAGCCCATTTTAACAAACTCCCAACTGTCCTTGAAGGAAAAATCAGGAACATTCTTTATTTTTTAAGACTGTCCATGGTAAAGAGGCCTCTGCAAATACAACCCATGTACTGTTGCATTGCCTATTTTATAAAAAATGCACAGCTATGTTTTATATCCTCCTTATAAAACAAATTTCCAGGTCATTCAGATTTATTGTATGTACAGATACTATTAGCCAACAGATATGGGGTTTCTTTGAATGTGGACAAATTTTGTTTTATTGCTTGTAACCCATCATATTGATTATTTAGTTATTGTTATTTATTTTACCTTCTTTTATTTTGTAAGTGTGTGTATACACACACACACACACAAAATGTGTTTGGTAGAATTTTGGTCATTCACCATAATGAAAGATTGACTGGCTGGGATGTAGGTGTGAATCTGGACTTCTAGTCCTATTGGCTCTAAGGCCTCCACCATTAGCAGTCTAAGTTATAGATAACTGGCAATAAGAGCTGGCCTGACCAGGACTTCCATCTTGCCTTTTATATAGAAGTTTTGTTTTGTTTTTCTTACTTCATTTTAAGGAGATGAAGGAAACAATGCTTCTATATTCCAACGTTTTAGAGTTGTGTATTATATGCAGCAGGGGAAGCTGTTAATATAGGGAAAATACTTTGAACACTCAAATGAATATGAATGCTAAATGTAATCATAATTATTATTAGTATCCATGGAATTCTAGTTGACTATATTGTGTTGGAAACAGTGAGACACAAGTTAATTAGAACTTTATTTCACTGGAAGTCATTATAATTTCAGCAAGATAATCTGAGACCAAGATGTTTGGACCAGGAATCAAAAGGGAAATTACTAAGTATTTAATTGTGCAAGATGATCTAATGTAGGTTTATTTAGAAATTAATTGCACTGAGTTCAGCATGATGTTTACACACAAAGAAATATACCAGAATGCAGCTTTAATCTTTTAGAACTATAAAGATGAAATTAGTTGACCAGAAAATGTGTGGGGGAGGGCACCAGGTTGCCTACCATGGTGTATAGTTAAAACCAAGTGAAATACACCCCTTATTTATATGTATAATTACTCAACTGTATACAAAGGGTCATTCAGTCATGGTACAAAGTCCCTTACCCTTTATGAAATGTGCACATGAAGCTATTCCTGATAACCCTGGAAAATTCAGTGTGTGCACAAAAATGATGAGAAGGAGAAGGAGAAGGAGAAGGAGAAGGAGAAGGAGAAGGAGAAGGAGAAGGAGAAGGAGAAGGAGAAGGAGAAGATAATACAGAGAACAAACTGCACCTGGACAATTTTTGCTAATGTTTATGGAATATATGCTGCAGAGAAAGTCACACTGATTCTATCTGCATTGGAATGAGAAGAGGATGAACAGCTCTTTAAAAATGGGTGTGTAGTTCACCCCAGTGTCAGTCATGCACATCCCTTTTGTTAGTGTGCTTTTCTTTATCAACAAGGCACTTTCACCCTGGTTTCACAAGGCATAAGAAATCATTTTTTGTTTCTTCCCAGATATTTATACATTATTGTTCAAGTGCATTTTGGGGAAATCCAAAAATTCTCTGCTGCTTTAGAATTGCCTAATTGTGCTTAGACATTTACATACATAAGCATTTCTGGATGTTAGAATGGAAAGCCAGCCTAAAAAGAGCATAGTCCTCTGCTGAACAATCAATGAAAGAATTTCATGTTTATTTATTTTATTTATCAAAGTTGTATGCTGCTTGACTCCTAACGACTCTGGGCAGCTAGAGATTTTTCCAACTTCCTATCTCATAATATTGCATGTAGAATATTCCTGTCCTCTTCATGACTACCCATTCTGTTGTAGTTTTATTCACATGTACACGTGCACGTATCATAGCAATCAGTCAGATTGCATGCCTTCTGACCTTGCTTAGTTATTGAGATATTTTGAATGCTTTTTTTTTTTTTTATAAACACTTTTACAAAAGCTGTAGGTTCCCCAGGCATATTGTTGTTGAGCTATATAAGAACAGAAATTCAGAAAATTGTGTCTCAATATTAAAGCAAGAGTGACTCACAGCTATGAAACAATATTGAATAAAACAATTCTGCCATCCCCTTCTTGATCAGACTCATCAATTCCCACTGGGGAGCCATATTTTTTAACTCTTCATAGAGAAAACAAAAGAAAAACAAATCACTCAACTCTCCCCAAATGGAAAAAACCTGAAGTAGATCACTTTTATTAAGTATATCCCTTATTTAGGTGTAAGACTTTCTTTTGTGGGAAGAGTGAAATGCTAGACTATGGAAATTAGCAAGCCTTTCCAAAACAGTCTGACATGATGAGATTTCTGCAAAAGCAGCTGCAACATCCAGTTTTGCCATGCATGGATTTTTCAGATACTTTCCCCCAAAGTGGTGCTCTCTGGTTAATTGGGATGATAATTTCAGAATTACTACCAATGTTATTGGCACGTTGGGGATCTGGAAACTGTACTCCCAACCTATCTGGAGGCCACTAAATTGGGAAAAGCAAATGCAAATAGAATTCCTATTCTACTGAATCCTGACTGATACGATCTCATGTCAGTTGAGAAGAGCCAAAAGAACTGATTCTGCCTTGGGACAATAAGTCGCTGAGTTGCTTTCTGGCAACTTCTGTCATGAGATAAGGTTGTGAGGTGCTGCTTCTGGTGATGATAGTGCTGGCAATTCGTGCTGACACAGCAGCAGTTTGTCTCTGTTTTGCTCTTCTAGGCAGCTGTTTATTAACTGGTGCAGCAGCTCATACAATCAGCCGCGAAAAGAACAATGCTGCAATGTGAAAAGATGGAGATATTGGATATCCACAGGAAAAATATGAAATGAATATATCATCAATACCCAGTACTTGAGTCATGCAGCAACACAACATGAGATTTGTTTTGTTTCTTAGCATTGCTTTGTACCTTCATAGATGGAGGGTTGCAGTGATATCTATGAACGGTCATTAATTTTGCTTGCCAGAAATGAGGTATTTCTACTATGCCATGTCTTCCATGCGAGTGTTATATCCTCAGTATTATTTGATTTATATCAAACTATAGCTTGAACACCCCGTAGCAAATTTATGGGTAGATACAGCAGTAAGCTGCTAAAAAAAGTTAACTCATGTTTTAAAATGAAGTATGCTAGGTCATTGTAATCTTCAATGGCACCGAAGGCTGGCCTTATCCCTTGAGATAGAGAGGGTATAAATACAATTGAATTTTCATCTCAGGAAAGGAAGGTAGGGCAGAAAAAGATAAATTGTTTACTTAAAATATATTTTAATTCTTAAACTTAGTATCTTTTAGTTAAGTTTCACAGGAGGGTGGGAGAAGAGAAAGAGAAATGAACTGTCTTTTATACTCCTGAGAAATGGCATTGCCATTTTGGCACTTGCATATTCCCAGCCTAGTAATCACTTTTCATGGTCCCAGACCATGCATTAAACACTGCTTGAAGAGAACAATTATTGAATTTTTCTGGGGATTTTAAAGGATGTTCTGTAACACCCACACAGTTCACATAAATGTTGATGGAGGAAGGAAGATATGAATTCCCCCTCACTATGCTCCATTGGCCCTGTGTCTCTTCATAATTATGCTGGTACTATTGCAGGATTCTTGAAGAGTTCTCTAATAACCCTGTCCAAATAGCAGAATTCATTAGCAGAATGATTCTGATATGAGGGGAGAAGGAGAAAGAGAAGGAGGAGAGGAAGTAATATTAGTAGTATGGGGAATATTGGTGAGTATGAGATCTAAACATTTTAATGTGTAAAATATAAAAAGACAAATGGGTGGGTACATCATAATGAAACTGTGGCAGGGTGAAGTGCCTGGCTGGAGAAAAGTGGTTGGCTCTGTGCCAAGGTCATGGATTGTTTTAGGAAAGGCAGATGACTCAGCACAACACCAAGAGCATGTAGGCAGGAAAGAGGAAAATGCTAGAATGCACTTGTAACGTAGCATGTACAATACAAAAAGAGTAAGAAAAGGCAGAGAAAGGGGGATTTTATATTTCAGATGCTACAGGACATGCTGCTGAGAGGACATCACCCAGTTAATGTGGAGTGGACTGGACAAATGACCCAGCCTGCCAAGTCCAGAGATTCTAGCCTTGGGATGAGGAAGATCAGCCTGTATGAGTGTGGAAAGACCAGGAGGACAGACCATATTGTGTGTACAGAGATTCAGATACTGAACAGTGGAACTTTGTGAGTTAAAGGCTTTATTTGACAGCAAGACAGTCCGGAGAAACTCATAGACATTCCAGTATCAGTAACTGAGATAAGGCAGGGAAGAAGAACCATGATAAAGTATAAGCAGAAAGTGAGGGAAAGAGACATGAGATGGTGGAAAATGAAGTAGGTACCGACTTGATTTTGCATACTGTATTTTTTATAGTATTCTGTATATAGATACAAACACACACTGGTTTTGTAAATAGCATATAATATTAGGTCACAGTACTTTATTAGCATAGGTATCATGGTATTCAGAATAAAATTCCTCATTTATTTAAACCACTGGCTGTGTGTGTGTGTGTCTGTCTCTGTGTGTGTTTCAGCCCCGATCCTGACCCACCCTCTGACAGAAATGTCTTCTGTTTCCAGCAATGTAGAGTTTATTAAATAGGACTGATTTCCCCACCCAACTGGGGAACCAGATCATGCTGGCTGAGAATTTTGGAAGCTGTATTATCAACATCCCTACCAGCTGGGGGAAATTGGAAAACAACAACAACAATTTCCCCCAAGTAATCGTGAAGAATATTTATGGACAACAAGAAAAAAAAGGAGAAGAGACATAAGGAGGATTTAAGAAATGAAATATATTGAATGGCATCTCTCTTCAGGCTATGCAGAATATTCCTTTACTCCAATTCATAGAAAGCAATATGTTTAGAACAGTGTTGTCCAAACTTGGCCACTTTAAGTTGAGTGGACTTCAACTCTCAGAATTCCCCAGCCAGCCATGGGAGTTGAAGTCCACTCATCTTAAAGTGGCCAGGTTTGGACAACACTGGTTCAGAAGGATTGTGTGGCAGCCTAGTTCAAATTATAGCATCTGAATAGAGGTTCAGTGCAAATTTAGTAGGTCATTCAGTTTGTCTTGGAGTTTCTGATCTACTGAGGTTTATTGTTATCACATGCAATGGCTATGGATGTGCCCAGAACTTGAATAAGATTGTGGTGCTGATATGATCATCAGTGTAATTAATACATGCCTGTAACACATATGAAATGTGCATAGCGTCTCACACACAAACACGTACAATCTCAAAAACTTCTGGAACTAAAACTTGACTAGACATGATTATGTATTTCCTGGTTATGATCTATAGTGATGAAACAGCACAGAGGCTTCCTAGTGAATTTATTTTTTCTTCTTCCAAGTCCAACCCTTTTTCTGGCATCTCTTTGATAGATTGCATGAATTTGCATGGATTGCAGAGATGCATAACGTTAGTCTTGGCTCTTTCCTAAGAGTCTGAGGCTATCATTAGCCACTTTTCTTTCTCACCAGATCAATTCTTGCTTTGGTGTGTAAGTGTGTAGACTAACTTTTCTCACTTAATGCATTCACTTAATTTTGGTCAATCTCATTTTGCAGTTTTATTAGAGGTATATATGGAAACTATATATACCAAATATATATCTACCATTATAAAGTGTGTGTATGTGTGTGTGTATTATACAGACACATACCATGCCACCTCTCTTTGGCTACCTTGTCATACTTATTAATTCCTCCCTTTATTACTTTCTCAAACCAGTTTACAACAGCTTTTATTGTGATGATGATGAACTTCATCTCCCTAACAAACCCCTTTTGCCCATCCATCATAAAGTTTTTTTATATTATTATTATTATTATTATTATTATTATTATTATTATTATTTCACTTTGCTCTTCCTTTAAAATGTTGGTATCTCTCTTTTAACTTTGCTGGTTCCACAATATTCTTTCTCTACTTCAGCCCTTTGTCCGTCTTACCTTTGCAATTCATTGATATTCTCAAATTTCTGCTTCCCTATCACTCTGGTCTCCAGTCCTCCTGCCCCTAGAGGTTTGTTCATTCCCCTATAGCAGCTGTATTATTTTTGAGTAGAGCTGATCCTTCCTGAGTTCATAGAATGAATACATACACGTACTCAGATATCATCAAAGTTCAGTCAATTTTTGCTTGTTTGTTTGTTTGTGGGATGGCTTACTGGTGACAGGTTGAATCCAGTTTGATTCTATTCATGAACTGAGCTATTTTGTATTGAATAAAGCTTATAACTTGGTATGGAAATGCCAGAAGTTTGCATAAATATATTGCATTTGTTTCATTTGTTTGAAAATTTCTACTTAATTTTTTGTAGTTTATTCTCAATCAAGGTGACCAAAAAAAAAGAAGAACAAGAGCTCTTCCCTTTTCTCAGGAGACATACACAATCACAGAGAGATTATGGCTCTCAGAAAAGGGGGAAAAAATCAAAAGAAATATCGCTGAATTAAGATACTGCTGTGAATGGATTTGCTATTTGTGGTTTTTGCAAAGATTTATTATTAATGAAGATACTGATTGGTTTCAGAATGATGAGCTCTCTGAAAATAAATGAGGCAGACAAGTATTCACAGACATACAGATTTATCAGAAATTATGCTAAACTTCAAGGGGGGGAGAGGAAGTTGCATAATAAAAGATATCAGGAAATCACTGACTTTAGAAGAAAGCAGTCACAGGAGAAACCATTTTAACCAGGATGTGAGTTCTGTGCGAAGAAGCAAGTTTTCACTTGTACAGTAAATATATAGTAGAGATAAATATTGTATTCAACATTTATTTATTTATTTATTTATCCAATTTTTATTGCCATCCAGCTATATGAGAAACTCTGGACCATGAACAAACAAAATAAAGGGTTACATTAACACACACACACACACACACAACAATTAAAGCTGCGTTGAGGCTCAAGAAAAAACACAAACCATTAGATACATACACCCATGCTGGAGTTTCCAATTAACATCTCACTCCCAATGATTGCGGGAATTGAGAACTGTCTGGCTGAACTATTTGATGGAGATAGAGCGTATTTCCCCATTGGGAAACACATCATGTTTACATTCAACTAAAACTAGTTTGGATTGGGGATGAGTATGGTAGGGTGAGCTTCCATGATTGAAATTGAGCTTAATTTGGTGTCACGGCTGGATTTCTGTCTATTTGCCAACTGCATGTACAGAGCTGGAAAGGTCTTCGTTTAATCAAGATACCTGTCAGGAGCCAAACCTGCCTTTTATTGCAAGATTTATAAAAGTCAGATTTTCAAGAAAAAGCTTTTGTGGGGTTCTGCTGTGTGTTTCTGTGCAGATGGGAGAGGATGCACAAATTTCAGGTGCTGAAGTCACTGAAGGGAAGCAAGCAAGCAACAGATCCTTTCTCCAAGGATTGCTGGAGGAAGGAGGAATGTATGACTGAGGACCTAATGTCCTCAGTACACCTACTGAGAATCAGCAGGAGCGAGTGGAATTGGGAAGCAAAATCTGCACAGCAGACTTGCTGGTAAAATGACTCAAGCTACACTGGAAAAGACACTCCACAGAGAGGAACAGTGTGAAGAACTGTGACTAAGGTGCTGATTTTCCAAAAGGCTTAGGAAAGAGAATTATCCCTCCCCCCTCCCCCACCGCCGCCACCAACCTTCCAGCCTTCTCTTTAATCTAGAAAAGTGAGGAGCAAGAATGGGAAAGTAAAGTAAAACTGAAGCAGTGATTGCAGCAACTGGGGGATAAGAGAGGGAGGGGGTAGCTTAGCTTAACTGTTAAGCTAAGACTGCCACATATTCGAAATATAAGCACATATTATTTACTTTACTTGCACTCTAACAATTTGCTTTGAAGAAGATCCTTATGTGTGTCTCAATTTGCTCCTCTCTCTTTCCCAACCTCTACAATGAGCATAACTGAACTGGGGCCGCAACTGCAAGCCGTCCTGCTGGATATTGGGATGTGTTTATTGGTCTTAAAAATGTAACTGAACAAAATGCCTTACATGCTAAATGAGAAATACAACCAAAACAATTTGAAAACTTGAATATTCTTAAAAAATGAAATAAATCCCTCTAATGTCTTAGAAAGACAAGAATATTCCCCCTCCCTTCTCCTTGCTGTTAAAAGCTGTGACATCAGAGAAACAACCCCTATTCAGTATGAAGAAACACATCACTCAAAGATTTGGTTGTTTTGTTTTGTTTTGTTTTGTTTTGTTGTTTTGTTTTTTTCCTGAGCAAAATTTTCTGATCTTGTACAGGTTCTGAAGAACTTTAAGCCATCTATTTGGACAAGGTCTGAATCTACCTCCTTGTGTCTCTTTCACTTTGGAAAAAGAAAGTGTAAAAGTATTGAACCTAATTCAATACAGAGTTGTTAGATTCTTTCTCAAGAAGCAGCCTCAGACATGCCAGCTTGTTGAACTTCAATATTAAAATGATAAACATTGAAGAAATCGTACAAGCAGCAGGACCGAATCCATATCTTTCCTATTTTTGTTATCATCTGTCTGTCCGTCTAACTAACAAATTCATATACCTACCCAAGGAACTCTGGACAGGGAACAGAAATAAAACATAACTGAATTATATAATCCATTTGAAAAAAAACTGGGTCAAGGCCCCTAACTACATCAATTACATTATCAACATATCAAACAAAACAAAATCCCTACCAGAGCTCCATAAACATCTCAGCCCCAGAGCCTAAGGAAAGAGCCACATCTTCAGTCATCCAAAAAGCAAAGAGGGTCAGGATCATCTGTATCCCCATCCAGGTCAGGCTGTTCCACAAGAAAAGGGCCATGAGAAAGAAGGCATGCTTCTTGTGGTCCACCAAGTAGCACTGCTTCAATGAGGGGACCCAGAGCATATCCACCATGCCAGGTCCAGTGGAATGGGCAGAAACCATCATGAATAGGTGATCCCTCAACATGGCCCCATGCCATGTAGGGCTTTAAAAGTGGCAACCAGCACCTTGAATTGCACCCAGAAGCTACTGGGAGCTACTGGGAGCAGTGGTGTTCTATGGAGAAGTCCCAGATTGCACACCAACTCTGCCTGGGGAATTGGGGCCCTATCCAGGATTAATGATGGAAAATCACTAAATATGGGGGACCCTAAAATCCACAGCCACTCAATCTTGTCCAGGTTGAATTGAAGCCAATTCTTCCCCATCCAGAGCCACACAGCCTCCAGGCACTGAGAAAGTACTGGATAGTATCACTTGGATGGCCTAGGGCAGAGAGGTATACAGTAACCTCACGCCAATGGATAATCTCCCTACTAGTTTCATGTACTGTATAGTATATCTTCAACAGGAGCGTGGAGAGTTGAGTGACCCACAAAGGTGCCATCCTAAAGTTGGACCTCTCCCCACTCACCAGTTGACTGGAATCAATCTCATAGAAAAAGGAAAATTATCAAAGATCTGTGCCCCCACCCCACCCCCCACTCTAGCTCTGTTATCCTTTCCATACTAAACTAAGAAGTGCAGCTGTACATGGGTTTGCGTGAACACACACACAAAATTATAATCACTGGGAGTCAGACGGGGAAAAAGTAAATAAATAAATATATCCTCAGATCAGAAGTGAACTACTGCAAACTGGAACATGTGTATCTAAGTATCCAGAGGTATTTAAGAATTGCCAGCTTCTGATTAAAGTGTGCCTTCCATGTTGGCATGAATATAATAATTGTAGACCTGCAGAGAAATAAGACAAAAATAACTAATGGATAAAGGCCAATACAAAATAACAAAAGATTGATGGTGTACAGTTCAGCACAGTGGCCTTAGATATGACAATGAATTAGGCTTTACATTGAGAGCGCAGAAAACCCTTTTCCCATCCTGCAGATGATGTTTTTGTGAACTGATTGCCCTGGGTGAATTCCTAAGATGCAGACTTTGTGTTCACACAGTATCTTCCCTTTAAAACATGAGATAATGTTACATTAATCGATTTCTTCTTTGATCGGGTGTTCAGGGAGAATATCCTATTTTTCTTTGTAACTGATGGGAGGAGGTTGGATACCCTTTCCCCTCAGATGGAAAAATACTGCAGAATCTGACTTAGATTACCAAAAAAAAAAAAATGTTCATCACACGCACACTGATTTGGCAAGTTTTGTTTATCAAAAACAAAACAAAACAAAACTTATAAGTTGCATTGTGCACTTCACCTCCTCAAAATTGTCCCATATGTTTTCATTATATATTGGCTGAATTATATACTGGAGGGGGGGGAAAGCAACAAAGGCACTAAGTAAGTATTACTTTTAAAAGAGATGAAAAGTAAGACTCTATGGGTAATTTCTGTGATTTTTTCAATGAATAATTTTTGTATATTCAAAGTGACAATTCTGTGGCTTTGCATTTACCTCCAACACCTGGCAAATTATTTTTGCTTTGTTTGGGTTTACTTGCCAGAATTATTTAGTGGTGTGATGGCATCATGTAATCATTTTAATCTATTAAAATTCACCTTTCACTGTCCTCTGGTTTTCACTGATTTCTATGGAACCAACTTCTTACATAACTGAAAGTTAGTGAAGCCTACTTTTATAGATTTTTTTTCCCATCTAAAGAACTTTGTACAGCATTAGGAATGCATCTGAAGCACATAGGTTTATATTTATTATGAATATTGCTTTAATTTCAACAATTTTAGTAAAAGGTGATCTCTGTTGTAAGGCAAGATGAGACAGGTTGCAGAAATTGACAGGATGGGGAGCAGTGACAAAGTACTAGGATCATGCTCCCTAACCTTGTACTCACCACAATACTCTGCTGCCTTCAGCTGTGGTAAAAGGCATTTGTCCTATCTTCAGCACCAGAATAATTAAATTGTCAGACTGACCAGTGCTGTCTTGCCTTCAGGTAGCAAAGTTCAGCTCTTGTATGTTCTATTCCTTTCTATACACAAGAGTACTTAAATAGTCTATATCCTGGGGGTCTAAAGATGAGCAGGTTGTTGAATACCAGATCTTCATTCTTCAACACAAGTGATCCAAAATGATGCAGTTTCTCTGAAGGGAACAAAAGCGTCCTTACAACTCTTTCTACTGGACCTACAGAGTTACTCTGTGTAATATTTGGGAGAGTATCATAACATTATTTTGCTGGTATTGTTGAATATGCAGTTCATCTAGCAGAAAGCTAACTGAGAGACAGAAGTTGATAGATCTTCAAAAGTAATTTACCATGCACCATGGAAATTGTAACTGAGAAACAAAGTCCAAAGACAGCTTACCATAGGAAATTAGTTGTGTGTTTCTTTAGATCACAGCTTTTGTGGCTAGCACGAATGGCATTTATTGGCAAAACTGCAGAATATCAGCACATGAAACTCCAGTGTGCAAAGATTACATCATCAAAGTTTCTTTTTTTATTTATAAAGTTGGAACAGGATCTAATATTCTCTTGCAACTTTCTGTCAGATTCAATTTATTGGTTCCTTCCAAGTAAGATTCATATGAAAATGCTTAGAACATGGATAAATAGGCTGTAGTAAGCAGATCAAATCTTTATACCATTTCATGCATGAGCAAATATGAAAAAAGTTGGAGAAAAACATCATTTGCATCAATATAGCATAAAAGTATTGGGAGTAGATGGTTGGGAGACAGCTACAGAGTCCCTTTGAACAAGTGGATGATCTGATTCCCTTTCAGGTCAAATCCAGGCCTAGGTATGGGATGGAAAGTATGGGTTGATTACTTTCACTTGGATCTGAATGGGGGACTGCACCCCTCCTTGACCTATTAAAATTCTCATCAATTATTGTATCTTCCTATATCATTGACAGTTGGAAGCACTATGCTTCAGTGGTTCTACCCCTTCCTGAGTGGGCAATTCCAATTGGTGGCAGATGTTGTGAAAGTGTCTGTATAAGAGTGCTTAAAGGACAAAACTGTAGACATCCATGTTGAAAGAAAATGAGAAGTATGCTCTGCATATTTAGTAGTGAAATTTTAAGATGTACGCTGATTTATACCCTAACCCTTAAATCCAGAATCTTTTTGCTCTCCTGATAGTGTACACTGTTCTCAGAATTTTGCAAAGGGTGTAACATTATATGTGTTGTGAGGTCAAAGCTACTGGTAGCTGTTCTATTTTGTTTTGTTTTGCTTTCTCATGTGAACTTTTACTGCTTGTGCTAATAACCTTGATATATGCTGAGCAGAGAAGGGAGAGAGAATTCTGGAAAAAAAGAAAAGTAAAGAAAAGTAAACAAAGCCAAGGGGTAGTATGGATTGTAAAAAGATTTCTGATTTGGCATACATCAGCATGACTCATAAGTAGGTTCCCTTGAACCAATCCTAATAGGCCAAAGGTGGAAGGATTGCCAAGGGATCCAAACTTGGAAAAGAAACTTAGAAGAACCACAACCAACCACTTTACCCACAAATGCCGTTTTTGAGGTGGGGTGGAGTGGGGTGGGGAGAATTATTGTAGGAAAAGTGTAATTATGTCTGCAGATATGGTACTCTAGAAATAGAGTAAAGACACAGCAAGAATTATTTGGTGAAAGCCAAAGTTTGCCATGATGTATCTATAGATTGCCCAAAGAATGAAACTCAACCCCAAGAAAGAAGGAGGGCTTTTAAGTAAATGACACAATTTAAAGCACTTAATACAGAACCAAATCTCTCAGGGAATCTCTGACTTTGGGGGGAATTTAAAATGTTGAAAATCTCCCAGTTTTTGTTTTGTTTTGCTTGGTTTTTTTAATCATGTTATGTGCTTCACCTCTCAAACATCAACTTTTTCTCCTATAAGGTACCTTAGTTTCCAACATCTTCTAATCTCCTTTCATGTCAATGGATGGGGAAATTGGCTAGTTATCAACTGTTCATAAGGTAAATTACTTCACTGACTGTTATTGTAATTATTCTTGAATAGGAACAACTAGGTAGGCAATTCAATATTTTGACTTTTCCTTATGTGTGTAATTTTATAACTGAACAATTACCAATGTATGAATTTAACAGATAAATAAATAACCAGAAGAGTTATAAGGAGTTGTGTTTTGCTGGTGTGAATGATACATGTGATTCATGGATGAAACTGGAGAAAAAGGTGAGGTTTACCATCCTCATATAGCTGAATGAGCCAGAGATATCAATAATCAGTGGGCATTATGATTTAGCAGAGACCGAATATAATAAGCTAGAGATACTGATAAGCTTCATGAGAGGATCTATTAGAGCTCTGCTCAGATTTCAGCAGTGGTTTGCCTACCCTGGCCCTGCAGTGTTTACTTTCATAAATATACAGACACAGGCCAAGCACATGATTGCCCTGTGACAACGGTCTGAATAATTAGAGGGGAGATTAACTCTGCCCTCCAAAATTGGCAGATAGAGGATTTCAGAAGCATGTGTGCTACTGTCTCAATGTCAAAGTCTAAGCCAATACACAAACACTCTTGGTAAGGAACACCACTATATTTACCCAAGAGTACCATGGAGGAAGAGCTTCCACATGTGCCAATGTGAAGGCCTTCTTGTCAGATGGGATTAATGGATGATGCATGTATTGGGGAATTGTAAAAGGGGAGTGTGTGAGAACTAGTTGGGATAGGTTTAGCCAATGGATTCCATAGATATTTATGGTATGAGGACATAAAATAAGATGGATCATTCATATATCTATCTATCTATCTCAACATATTATAAGACAGAGCTTAATAAGAACAATAATACATCCACCAATCTTGCCTTTAGCTTCACCCACAAACACCTTTTTTGGGGTGGGGTAGGGTGGGGAGAATTATTGTAGGAAAAGTGTAATTATGTCTGCAGATATGGTACTCTAGAAACAGAGTAAAGACACAGCAAGAATTATTTGGTGAAAGCCAAAGTTTGCCATGATGTATCTATAGATTGCCCAAAGAATGAAACTCAACCCCAAGAAAGAAGGAGGGCTTTTAAGCAAATGACACAATTTATAGCACTTAATACAAAACCAAGACCCCTTATTAGGATGAATATATACATTGATATTGAAATATGACACAGAAACAAAACAAGTGAAAGACTGCATGATAAAGGACTGCATGATAAAGTCTTTAAAACAATTACAGTGGGAGGACTTATGGAAAAAAGCAACAGAATGTACTCCAAGCTATAATTTAAGAGAAAATTGAGGCACAATATTTTATACATGGTATCTAACTCCATCCATAATTGCAAAAAAAAGAAAAGAAAAGAAGATAAGTCTATAAAAATGTTGGAAATGTTGTGACACAGAAGGAACATTTTATCATACATGGTAGTTATGAAAAAAAAATACTGGAAAGAAATATACCATGTTATTCAAAATAATCTGAAAACAAAACTTGAAAGGAAACCTCTATTTTGTTTTGTTTTTAGCTAGAAAACTTTTCAAAATAAATAAAATAAAAATATCACAATCCATTAATATGTATGAGGGCAAATTTGGCCGAATATTGGAAAAGAGATACTTTGCTGACAATATCAGACTGGGAAACAAAACTTGGAGAATATGCAGCAATAGCAAAATTAGCACTTTATCAAGAATAGAAGTTTAACCAAATTTAAGCCAGAATGGCTTTCATATATGTATTGCACATTACACAAGAAGGCAAACTTGGTTTTGAGCATGATTTTTAAAGGGGAATTATATGATATAAAGTTAGTAACTAGAAACAATTTAATGTTTATGAATAATTTGATGTAATCACCAGTCAGGTACAATGGGAGGTAATCTAGAATGTTTTTACTGAATGTTTTTTTAAAAAATAAGATCCATATGCATATTAGTGTTCAATGTTCTTCATCTTGAGAAATAATTGTGATTTACAATTATTTCTCAATACGATATAATAAGTTTAGTTTTATATATTCAAATGAAATAATGAATTTTAAATTTGATGATACCTATAAATTCTGATTATTTACCAAAGTTTTATTTTCTATCCAATATGTCTTCTCTCATTTTCTTCATTTCCTTTTAATCATTTATTTTATTCTTTAAATATTTTAAAATTATTTATATGCAGTGTGTGTGCAATGTACAGATATACATATACATATATATAATTTCTAGCCCAACAGGTGTGTCTGTGTGTGTCTGTGTGTGTGTGTGAGGGAGATGGAGATGGAGAGGGAGAGGGAGAGGGAGAGGGAGAGGGAGAGGGAGAGGGAGAGGGAGAGGGAGAGGGAGAGAGAGAGATCACCAGTTGGGCTAGAGATTCACCTCCCCAAAATTGTTTAAGCCAATACTGATATTGGCAGAGTCATAATCAAGCCTTGACCATTATACGGGAGGCTCTGCACACGGTCACTCATGCCCTGGTCACCTCCCAGTTGGATTACTGCAATGTGCTGTGCATGGGACTACCCTTGAAGAGTATCCAGAAGCTACAGCTGGCACAAAATGCAGCAGCACAAACAATTTTGAATGCCCCCAGGGGAGATCATATAACACCTCTGTTATGTGAGCTGCATTGGTTGCCAGTTTGCTTCCGGGTCCAATTCAAGGTGCTGGTTACTACCTTTAAACACCTTCATGGCACAGGACCAGGTTATCTGAGGAGCCATCTTGCCCCCATTACATCAGCCCACCCCACTCAGTCCGGCAGAAGGGGCATGTTACAGACCCCACCAGTCAAGGAATGTTGACTGGTGGGGTCTAGGAAGAAGGCCTTTTCTGCTGTGGCCCCCACTCTGAGGAACAACTTACCACCTGAGGAGTGGTATGCCCACACTCTCATGGCCCTCAGGAAGAATGTGAAACCTTGGCTACGCCAGGTGGCCTGGAGGCCGGATGGGGGCTCGCACCATTGGAATTGGCTTGTGGGGTAATTGATTCTAACCCCTCCCCCCCCATCCTCTTGAATATTTTTAGTCTTTTTTATGTATATGGTCTTTTTATATAGTTATATAGTTTTTAACTAATTAATACGGTTATTTATATTTTTAACTGTTTTGGGGTTTTTCTTTGATTGTGAGCTGCCCAGAGTCACGCTCTGGGGAAGACGGGTGGCATACAAACTTAATAAATAAATAAATACAGCAAGTTCTAGCCAGTGAAATATGTTAGCAACAGAACAGGGAACTTGGATTAAAGTTCTCAAAAATTCAGATTTTACAGCTTCTAAGGCACAGATGTCCTTGTAACTGCAACATTGTGTGCCATACAGCAAAACACTTAGCACTTTGGCTTTAAAAAGTTTAATTGCTTCAGGCATGTAATTCTACCCTTACAGGCTGAATATCTAATGATTGCATTAGAGGCTGTTTGGGCTTGTAAATAAATTGTTGAACAGTGAAGCTTCCAAGAAGATGATTACTGGAAATAGATGCCAAGATATTTGAAAGTCTTGACCTGCTCAGTTTGGCACTTACTGATCTTCCAGATATGAGATGAGTAGCACACCACTTGGAGAGTACAGCCACCTTGGTTTTTGTGTGGTTAGTTTCTAGCATTTTGGATTGGCAGCAGGATGCTAATGCATGAAGGCTGTGATGCAGTCTTATTTAGGAAATGGCTGTGCCATGTAATGATCTAAATGTAAGAGTACTCCTGTGATTTGTCCCTTGACTGACAAATTATGTTCACCCAAACACCACAGTAACAGGAACATACAGTGACAAGGTCTGAAAAGATGAAGATTGGTGAACTACACTGAACAATTCTAATATTTGGAATGATTTATTTATGCTCGCCCTGTCTTGGCCTATAGTAACATCAATGTGAACCCATGTTAGAACTAGAGAATAATCAGACATATTCCTAGCCATAGGTGTCCACAGTTGGAGGCAAGGATGGCAAATGATAAAATAAGCATTATAATATCAGGGGATTTGATCAAAGATAAATCTCAGATAGGTGTGTTCTGTTTATTGGGAGTTTCTATCCATTTCAGAGTATTGGGTATAATTCAGATAAGGAGAACACTGCTTTTCATGAGAGAAATGAGCATATATGTAAGGCTACACAAGCCACAGTGAACTAGTTAAGGCTTACTTATGAGCAAATTTCTCACAGATATTAAGCACCTTACCTTGGCCTGGATTGTTCCATTGAATTCAAGAAATGTGCTTCTAAGGAACTGCAGTTGAGTATTCATTCATTGTGTATACAACAGTAAGATCCACCAGTTTCAGTGTGACTTACTTCTAGATAAGTGCTTACAGGTCTACACTCCCACTTTTTTTTTTCTGTTTGTGAAAGAAAGTCTACTCTTGTCTAATTATAATCAAGTCTATCAAAAATATGAATTTATAGATGGAAATTGTAGCAAAACCAGAACCAGTTGTAGCAGAAACTGGGATATGCTATGAAGACACTGAAAGATACAGCAATATTTAGTTTAAGAAAACAGGAATAGTGTACTAATCTTTATATATTGAAAGGGTGTATCACAGAAGATAGGTGTGACCCTTAGTGTATTGTTCCAGAGTCCAGGACAAAGGATAGTGAGTTTGAAACGCAAGAAAACAGATTACAACTTAATGTCAGTAAAATTTTCTTAACTCTAAGAGAAGCTCAACAAAGTAAGTATTACATAAGGAAGTGGGTTATCTAGAGGCTAAAGACTTTTCAGCTGTGGTCCATGAACAATGTAAGTGATGGTTCAAACAAACAAAAAGAAAAAAGAAAAAGAAAGAAATCTTCCTGTAAGTCATGCTATATTCTTTGTGAATACATCCATGAAGTTTGCAGTGTTACAGAACTGATTTGTCCTTTCCTTCTCCAAGTGTTTTCAACTTTGCCATTACCCAACAGCACTGAATTTCCCAGGCAGTTCCCCATCTATGTACTATGCAGAGCCAACACTGCTTAGTTTCTGAGATCCATCCAGGTGAGCTAAATAGAAGGATGCATGTAGTGCTCATATTTTTAAAACCTACCCCTAATACAGTCTTACTATCTGCAGCTTCTCCATTGATACTGTCAAAGCATAAGCTCAGAACTGATTAATTTCATTATCTCTATCTTTGCCCTGATGCATCAAAAGATTTGTTTTTTTTGGGGGGGGGGATTATGATACAGATAAGTAAGCTATCTGCAGATTAAACAGCTTATTGTTCAATGGAAGCTTGATCATCTGCTTGAAATACATAAAAGTGGAAAGAAGATTATTCACCACTTTGCAAAGAATCATTCCAGGTGCTTACATTCTAACTGCACAAAGAATTCTCCTCAGCAGAAGGATCACGGTGTTCCATGGGCCTTACTCGCAGATATGTTGCTATCCATATTAAAGTAGAAGTGTATAGTTTGTTGCCCCAGGACCACAAATTCACTCCCAGGCTTTGGTTTTGATCTGGGGACAATTAATACATACCCTGAGAATAATCAATATAATAATCATGATCATGAAACTCGGTGCTGTGTAGTGGTTAAAAGTGTTGGGGAGACCCAAGTCTTCAGGATCACCTTCAGCCATGATACTGGTCATTGTGTGACTTTGGGTAGTCACATTCTCTCAACCCAACTTACCTCAAAGGTTGTTGTGTGAACAAAATTCAGGGAGATCCAGATGCAAGTTACTCTGGGCTTCTAGACAAAAAAGCTGATATGAATCTAACACATGCTAACACTATTTATTTAATTTGGTTAATCTTAAACTTTAAATTTAAATTGAAGGTTTAATTTACAGTAATTTTAAATTAAAATTTAATTTAAAAATTCTTTTTTGCCCTGCTTCCCACCCCCCATATTTTTTTGTACAGTGCAGCCCCCAGTATGCCATTCAAATGCCAAGGGTGTCCCCAAAATACTAGTTCATCTCTGTATTAAAATAACACACTGAAATGAAACTGAAAACAGTGATTGGCATTTGCCTGAATGTGCATTCTTTTATCTACGTTTTAGCATCAGCACGGCATCCTGTATTTCTCTGATGATAATGAGGTGACTTCAGAGAACCCCAGTGCTCTGTATTTTGTCAACAGTTTCTAGTTCTCAATTGATTTCTCTATAGTCCACATAAATTCCTCACAATTATGTTAACTTTTAAATAAACCTAATGCACTAGATTCTATTGAACTTTTCTTTATTTTTTTCCAGTAGGATGTTTTGTACGTTTTATCAGCTATGACTATATTTGCAAGTATCCTTACATATGTTTCTCTGCAGTTCCCCCCCCCCCCGCCCCCATAATATAGGCAAAAGAATGCAAGCAATGCAAAAAAGTTAATAAGTTTACTGATGGAAGCAAGGTTAAAACAAAAATTCTATGATTACTTCCTAAAAGGATGCATTATTTTCAAATAAGTATAAGTTATGCAAATGTTAGGTTATGATCCTTAACATAAAGCAGTAAGCCCCACTGAAGACCAATATATTTGTTTCATAGTCAGATGCTCAGGGTTGCCCTGAAAATCTCAGTTGCCCAAAGTAATAATTGAGAATACTAAAGCTCTGTGAGAGAATACAGTATTTCCCTTTTACTGTGCACAGTAGAATTCCCCGAGAGCACTCCCATGCGCGTATCTGACTGAGATTTGCAACATTTGCATCTTAGAGACCACTCATTGCTTCAGGTCAGTCTATAGTAAGGAATGCAAATGGTGGTATGCTGTTAATGAAATGTTTTCTATATGGGTCTTGCAATATTCTGTAATATGGTAAAGGTCATTTCTAAAGTCTTAGCATCTTATTTCACCAGCAAAACTGCAGTTTGCAGCACAAGTAGAGGGAAGTACTTGCAGTTGAAATCAATTAAACCTATGGCTGATTCACATGTGTTCACCATATGATCTCTACATTATGTTCCTTCACATGAGGAATAAAACACTGTAGCCCTCCAGATGTTGCTAAAGCCTCATGTTTGCATGTCTCTTACTCCACCACTAACATAACTTGGGGATTTTTTCTTCTTTTTTTTAATATCTTGTATTCAGACATTGCCTTCCGGATGAGAATCCAGAGCCCATTTCTGAAGCAGACTAATGACATCTCTAGCTGTTCCAGTTTTAAGTACATATTATTATTATTTTTTTTGCAATGGATATGATCTAGCATGCTTCATTGATCATGTGGTTGATAATATGGTCAGGGATTGGCATCTGCTCAGCTTCTGTCATCCTCCTTAGGTTGCTGTGAGCATGTACCTCGCCTCTGTAAGCTGGACATCACCCTCCATCACCACATTTTACTTGGCCTTCAGGGGGCAACAGCCACCTGACTTCTGCAGAGGCATCTGCCTGCATAATATTGAATTTGTGGGGTCTTTTACAGACACTTGAGAAAGTGCTAGTCCTCTGTTGCTCAGAGGATTTGAACCAGAAAGAGACCTTGGCTCTGCCAGCTGTGTGTGGCTGGTGGTGGTGTGGTGTGGTGGTATCACCAAGGCATGCCTTGCAGGTTTTCTGCTACTTCTGCAAACAAGTGGTTGTTCGTTATCAGGCTTTTTATTGTTTTCATTACACTGGGAGACATGTGTCAGGCCCAGCCTAAGAGCAACGGTGAAACAGTCCAGTTGAGTTGAGTTCCTTTATTTGCTTACAGAATCTTGCCAGACTAAATCTGTACTACTGCAACTATTGGATAGGTATATCCTGGGAGATTCCAGGGAGTGGCTATCCTGAACCTCTTATGTTTCCCATGCTGCACCTCCAGACGGTATTGTGTTTTGTCTCCTTTCCCTTCCTGGAATGCACCCCCTCCTTCCTGATAGCCTTGCTTTCTGCTGCTGTCCACCATACATGTGCCATTTTGCCTACTCCACAGGCTTCTTTTGGGTGCTGCTATATTCATGCTTCAGATACTCACCGCCACTACTGCCATTCCCTTGAAGTACTAGTTGAGGATGGGCTCACTTGTTACCAGCTGTTTCTTCTCACTTCTTACATCACACCACACCCACTGCTCTGCACTCCTGGCCTCTCAGCTAGATTATCTTTGGACACGTGTTCAGAAATAGACTGATAGGTACCAGGTGCAGAGTATGCCTGCAACTTGTTACTTGGGCAACGTGATAGGCAGCTAAACACTAGCCCAATCAGTTGCATGCATTAAGGTCCCCCCCTCCCCCACACTACTGGCCTATATAGTCAGTGAGAGAGGAAAAAGGCAGAGAACCTAGCAATCACTCTCCTTAATTGTACCTTATTTCCAGGGAAATATATTTAGGCCTATGATGTACTACCTGAAGTGTCAAAATAGCATTATCTGCCTAACAGTAAGGGAAGATCTGCATCAAGATGATTTTATATAAAGTGCCTGTTTATGGCCCACATTCTGGCACTGATATACTGATTTCACACATCTATTTTTTCCCCTTGTATTCTTCTTCCAAGCAGGACCCACATTGCTGATGGCATTTTAGCAGCTGCTGCTATCCAGTGCTAACTTTGGCTGGCTTTCTGCTCTTCTATCCTATTGCTTCTCACTCACGGGGTCTCTTTTAGGAGGGAGCATTAACAGGAACGAGGAAAAGCAACAGCAGTCTCCAATCAACCCATCTTTGTCTTTCATCAGTGCTGTGTGTTACATCCAAAGAAAGAATGCAAGCATAAGACTCGTAGCCGAGACCTCCTTCTTATGGGCTTTACAAAATATGGAGTTGGCCCTACTTTTTAGCTGCAGCCCTGAAATGAGACTTCCATGTCATTTTAATGGACTTCTTTATAGTTATAAGTCATTTTGGGAATCAGCTGTCTTCGTATGTTACTTGCACAAAGGAGATATGTGGTGATTGCTAGAGACACCATCAAGCTCCTTGCCATGGCATCCACACTGTCTTGTCCACTTCCATGTGACCAAGAGTTAGCATTGTCTCCTGTAGTTTAGGCTTCATGCAGGCCAGGTTACTCAGTAATTCTGTGAAACCACATCCATACTAGGAATACCTGATAAGGGGCTATTATATTTTTAATTTGGGAAATAATATCAACATTTATAATACCCATTTATTGGAGAGCCAATGTCATACAGTGGGTAATGTTTCCCAGAGAGCTATTCTCTCTCTCAATGCATCCTACTTGCAGGCTTGTTAATGTGGGCATATGATCAAAAGATGTTACCTAAGCACTCAAAGGAACACAATAAGCTCATTAATAACAAGAACAAGAACATACTTTTAATTGCTCATATTATTTTTAGGGAAATTTGAGGGAATCAAAACTTGGTGAATTCAACTTTAAACTAACCTAAACCACCCTCCCAGTACACCAATAGGAATGTAGTTTCCCTCAGTTTTCATAACCCTGAATAAGAAGATACCAAATCTGGATCAAGAGTGACCAAAATGTGCATGCTGAGATAAATATCCTTTGAAGAACATATCTGTATAATTTTGTGCGAGTGGATTTGTGGGATGACCATATGCAAAACTAGCAACATTATGAAAGATAGAGATGATGCAATCCTAACCACGCTTTTCTTGGAGTAAGTCTCATTATACTCAGTGGGGTTTTAGAGGTTCTCATTTTCTGGAGTTTATACAGAATCTCTACCTATTTAACAGATGGTTGGTTCTAAGCAGAACCAGTATTCAGTCTAATTGGATTTCATTTCACCTTATTGATCCAGGTTACTAAATGCATTATTGCATATACATGACAGTCAGCACCCTGTCTTGCAGCTGGATGTCATGCATTTTGTGCAAACATGTTCACCTTGTAATACATCTTTCCTGATCACTAATTAAAATAGGCTGTTCACATTGATATTGCCTCTTTAATTTGGTTTATATTCAAAACCAGATTTTAAAAAAGAAAAAAAAAAGACTCCTGGGCTTGCTTTCCCCACAGTATGTCTCATTTTCCCAGATGGATGAGATACAAATGCAACATGTTGCATAATGTCAAAAGACACCTGTACGGAAATAACAGAAAGAGGTTGTGGCTTAATTCATGTTTGTCTCAGTACCTCAGGGTTGTGGGTTTTGTTTTTTTTTAAATGATAATATTCATCAGACTGCAGGGAATATTTTTGCATTTCTATTTTAATTACAGTCTGTTCCTCCCTCCCCTTACTGGTGATTCAGGAACTTGTAGGTCTTGCATTTTGTTAACAAGGTACCATTTAAAATCCCTGACATTAAGAAACAGTCATTTTGCAAATGTTGCCTGCATGTGCTTGAAAATATAAAGTACACAAGTTAGCTTTTCAAAACTAGGGGAAAGAAGTTAAGGTGGATAAGCAAGGGAATCACAATTGTGGTACAATCAAAAATAAGTCCCACAGAATTCAGCAGGAGTTATTCCCAAGTAACTCCCAGCTCGGCTCACAACTGTGTTGGAAAGGACTGTTGGGAGCGTTTGTTTTTGTTTTCTTTTAATGCCTCTAGGCCCTATATAGATTTCGTTAGTTTCCTTAGAAAATAAAACAACGCTTACCCACATCCCTTTGTTTGAAAGTATGCTCTAGAGTGTGCCCAGAAAACAAAACAAAACTAAACAG
Organism: Python bivittatus; assembly: GCF_059951505.1. Taxonomy (NCBI): domain Eukaryota; kingdom Metazoa; phylum Chordata; class Lepidosauria; order Squamata; family Pythonidae; genus Python; species Python bivittatus. Next base: position 6,658,745 of record NW_028277044.1, on the reverse strand, counting down.
AAAGATATGCAAAAGTATTAGAAGCATCCCGGGAAGGGGACAGAAATGATGGCAAAAAAAAATTTTGGTAAATCAGGAAACTGGTTCTTCATGGCACCCATTTTATGAATGGTTCAGTTCCATTCTCAAAATTTCAAATGTGTCCACCAGCCGTAAAAGGTTGGGGCCACTAGACTGAATTCTAGATGTGAAAGATCCCAACTTGAGCACTGCTACAAGGCTAGGTGGCCTAGGGCACTATTTCATATAATGCTCATATATTTAAGGGAAAATATTGCCATCTGCCTTATGCTATATTTTCTATTCTCTTCTTATTTTTATTTAGAAAGACTTACAGAGTGAGGAAGACATTAGAGAACTGCTCCATTCCTGCAGGTATTCTGGAAATATAGCCCCTACATCATAGAGCCCTATTTTCTATATATAAACCATATACAATTTTGTGCACACTTTTAATTTTTTTTTTCCTACACTCAACTGCTCTGCTCACTAAGAAAACATTGTCTTATAGCTTACCTAAATTGCCATTGTTTAGGCATGTTGGATCTTCTTCACCATGTTTATTAGTATGCTTATGTGAATTTGGCTAAATGGTTTAAATAATTTTAGCATTGTTGCAATATCATCGGGAGAGCTATTCAGAAGGACTTCTTTAGGTGAAGACACAAAGGAAGAAACAAGATCAATGAGACATCTTTTCAAGGTCAAATATTGTATGATCTTTGATGGAGAATTTAAACAGGACTATCAATATGCAACAATAAAAATATCCATTGAATAAAAATAATAAAACTTAATGTGAATATTATGCTTTGAGTAATCTGGTACAAGATGTTTAGTGCTGCCATATTACTTTCATCCTGATTGTCCGAATAGATAATTCATATTCCCAAAATTAGTGGAAATAGATTGGATCCCCCCCCCCTCCCCAGATTTGTTGGCAATGTCATAAAACGTAACAGTTCTGGAAGATAATCTGTTACAGAATGAAACAAATTTCATTTATATTTATATTCCAACAAAGTATAAAGAGTTGGCATATGTGGCAGGTTAAAGTTCCTGGTAGGAGAAAAGATCATGAATGGATTTATTTATGTATTTATCTATTTGGAAAGACGGATGATTTAGCACAAGACCAAGAGCATGTCGGCAGGAATGGAGAAAATGCTAGAATTCACCTGCAAAGTAGCATGTATAGTACATGCCTTACATATATAATATACTGTAGGTAGGTAGGTAGATAATGTTTATTCGGTCAATGACCAGCAACATATAGAATATAAAAAGAGTAAGGAAAAGCAGACAAAATGGGTTTTACACACACACACACACACACACACACACACACTTATTTATTTATTTATTTATTTATTTTCAGATGTCGCAGGACATGTTGGTGGAGATGGTGTCACCTGGCTAATGTGGAATGGGTTGGAGGCCCAGGAATGAAGAGAAAGATCAAGAGTTAAAACCTGGAGCAGCTTGTGAGAGTGTGGAAAGACCAGGAGGATGGACCATTTGTGTGTACAGAGATTCAGATGCTGGACAGTGGAACTAGATGAGTTAAAGGCTGCAAGACAGCCAGGAACAAACTCACAGATATTCCAGTATCAGTAATTGAGATAAAAAAGGGAAGAAGAACTATAATAAAGTACAAACAAAAAGTGAGGGAAGGAAACTTGGGAAGGAGGAAAACTGAGTATGATAAGAGTTGATTTCTTATATTATCCTGTACACACATAAAAACAGATACTGGCCTTGTTAACAGTATTTTCACCTGCATATAGTGTCAGATCATGCTATTTTATTAGTATAGGTGTCATAGTGTCCAAGATAAAATCCCTCATTCATATAACCACTGCCTGCTCTGTATCAGCTCCTATCCTAACCCACGCTCCTATATTTATATATGGTAATGTTTAACAGAATGTTTTACTTTTTATGTGGAAATTACATATAATTCCTTCTCTAGAAGAACGGCAGACAAAGTTGTGGAATTATCCATTAGTGTCAAAAATAACTTTGCATTTAAAAATAAGTCTGATACCAATTAAACAATGTTATTATAATTCTGCAATGGACTTGTACAACATCCAAAGTCTGGATTTCTATTAACATAAGGCTTTAAAATATTTGATCATGCCTGCTTTGTCATGATAAGGATAGATTTGTCAATAGGATAGAAATTACATTGTTTATTCTGACTGATGATTCTTTCTGTATTGATTACTTTTGTTAATTATTGATCATTGTTTTGATAATCAACAATTATCAAAATTATTTAATAAAATAGTTAAGGTTATCTCATAGTGTTCATCTAAAGTTATCTTGAAAATTCTTTTCAATTTTACAAAATATGTAAATTGAAAAGAACATGTAAATCTGTTTTTTATTGCTTTGTGTTCCTCTTTTTTCTTATTTCTTCATGCTTGTGATATTATCTTTAAAGTAAAAGGAAACAAAACAAAATATTTAAAAGAAAATAGGCTTTGTGGTAGAATGCATTCTTTGAATGCCAAAGATAGCCAGTTCATCTCTATGAAAATCTGAAAAAAAAAAAATTGTCATTGAAGAAGTTGGAGAATTGTTGCCCATCAGTACTGAACTATGTTCAGGGCTCTCATGAATGTAAGATTCATATAGTCATTCTATCAGCACATTGCTATGCTAATTGCTAAGGCACAATTTTGCCTTTCATGGGTGCACTCATTTTCTTCTAGATCAACTCTGCCATGGCATCTGTTTTGCAATTTGTGATGTTAAAAAATTTCAGGAGTGCAGAATGGGCCATTTTCCCTCTCACAATAATTACTCTGCCTCCCATCAACTAAACTCGGTGCTCTCTAGTAGATTTCCTAGGCAACCTTGAAAATGAAGCCAATCTTAATCCCTTCCAGTCAATTTCTATTCAGTTTCATAATCCTTGCAAAAGTGACCAATTTTCTCTGCTGATATGCAGTGTGCCCTGAACTTTTTCTCACCTACCATCCAAATTCTGGACTCTAGAAAGCCATTACTCTCTCTCCCCCTCCCCAACCCCTTATGAACACACATAGAAGCTCTATGCAACCTTTTACAACCATAGTACAACCTGCTAAGGAAACTACCTTGCCATCAACACAGCTCTCAATAGGAATTTATATGCAAGAAGAATGATATCTTAATCACCAAGCAACGTTCTCTTCATTCAAATAGTTCAGAATGTTTTGTTTGTTTTTCAAATGAATAGATAAATGTATATGCAGTATCAAGGACTGGGAATATGGGGGAGAGATGCTTTATTTTTTCCCCCTTTTCTTTGTGGAGTTGAGATAAGAAGATTTTGTCAGCCAAGGAGCTACTGTAGTGCAGCATCAACTGAATTATTATTTTTGCACTCTCCTATTGATCATCTGCAGAGAGCATAATATATCCTACCTATTCTCAGCATTCCAAGGTCGGCAGAAAGACAATTATACAACTGACTTTAAAACCCTTTGAAGGGATTGGTGAATGGAAATGGTGCCATAGAGAAGTGCCATTAATCATTATCCTCATTAATCCAAGATAGCAAGTACATGAAGCACCTACCGGTTTGTTGTTTTTATTCTTTTCAAATTGCACCAACTAACATGTACATGTATGCAGTAAACACAAGGTAAGATTCTTGTCTTTACTGCAAGATAAAGCAGGAAAATATTATTTTCCACATCATCTTAATGCAGTTCACTGGCAGACATGAAATATTGACTCATACTGAAGTACTGCCAAACAGCACTAAACTCTCATTGGCAACTCTCTCTGGGCTTCCCATCCCCTTAGTACTATTTTCCTTCCTGGCAGCTAACATTCTACATCTTCTCCACTTTATAAACACAGAGCTGGCTTCTGACACTGAACCCCTTCTGTTGTGGCACTGAAGCCCTTCTTTTGCAGAACTTCTCCATTCATCCCTCTTTCTCAAAGATGAATCCTGAGGTTTTTAATCAAATAAAATTGTCACTGAAATCAATCTTGCTCAGTCAGGCAGTGCATTACTTGCCAATGAACTTCTGAAGTTCAGAGAATAAGGCATCTGTTCATCACTGTGATATCAGCTTCATAATATCAGATGTGTCTAATATCTGATGACTTTCTGATTACTGGATTAGAATAAGCAAATTAAAAAAAATACAAACTTAAACCCATAAATATTTCAAGATCTTTTGGACCAGTTTTGTGTTCAGAGAGATAGGTGATGACTCCTGACTCTAGAAAAATTGGTACAGAATGAGGAGGAAAAATACAGTTAAGAATTATCTGAGAGTTTATGAGGTGCCTACTTCCCATGATAGGTATGTGACTGTTGTAATGTTCACTGTCTTAATATCTTGAAAATGGGTTGTTACAATTGGCCACATCTCTACACATGAACACAGAGAGAGAGACACACACACACACAGAAAACATTCTGACTTAATTTCAGCTTGGTTACAAAATGCTGAAATGGCTGCCTGCTTCTGGAGATTCATCATCTGTATGAATGTTGTGGTGGTGGTGGTTCAAGTCAGTGTTGACTTCTGGAGACTGCCTGGACTAGTCCCTGAAGTTTTCTTAGCAAGATTTTCAGAAGAGGTTTGCTATTATCTTGTTCCTATGGCTGAAAGAGAATGATTGCTCCAAGGCTGGCTTTACACCTAAAGTGGAACTAGAACTCACAATCTCCTGATTACTAGCCTGATGCCTTAACCACTACACCAAACTGGCTTTTATCTGTATGAATTAGAGAAGTATATTTAACATATGATTACTCTTTCTCCTACACATATATCATAATAAGGCACTCATAATGAAGTGACATGGCAAATTCTCTTTGCCTTTATGAATTAAGTGACATAGCAATATGTCACTAAATTTTATATGAATTAAGGAGAGCCAGTTTGGTGTAGTGGTTAAGGCCCCAGGCTAAAAACTAGGAGACTGTGAATTCTAGTCTTTTTTTAGACATGAAGCCAGCTTAGTGACCTTGGGCCAGTCACTCACTCTCAGCCCTAGAACGGAGGCAATACCAAACCACTTCTAACAATCTTGCAATTGAAGGGACTAGTCCAGGCAGTCTCCAAAACTGGAAGGCACAAAGCAACAACCACAATAAAGCCTTACATGTTTTTTAAGCCTTCTTCAGATACACAAAACATGTAAGTTCTACATGTAAAGAAGGGGAAAGGAGCTGAGCACACCAATACCAACTGCTTTATGCCTTTCCCAGAGGTATGCAGAGAACATTGTTTGTGTTGCTAAGGCTATTCTATTCATGGAACTTCTCCATTTAACTTTAAACTCAACACATATACTAAAAAGAAATTGAATTTAATAATTTCAACTGTCAATTGAAATCAGATGGTTAGGGACCCACATCACTGTTGGTATTAGCTTAGCATGTTATATGATTCCAGGCCAGATGTATGTGTTAAATGTTTAAAATGTGTATCCCAAATTTGTAAATCTTTATTTTGAATTAATTTTTTTTTTAAAAAAAAACTTGTTCTTAATGATCTTCTTAGCTGTTTTTATTGTATGTGCAGCTAAGGAGAAAAGTGGGAGAAAAATATTTTAAATTACCAAATGGTCTATAATTTAGTGGACTGTAGTTTAGGTAAAACAAGATTTTTTTTTTTTTTACTACAATATTTAAATCTAGCTAATTTTATTGGTGGGGGGACATTTAAGACATTAAGGGTCAGAATTAAGCTACTAGAACTTATGAAGGGCTTAGGAGCCATCTGATGGGATTGTTCAGTCCATATTTTTTGGGGGGGGGGAGGGATGGCTTTTAAGGAAAGGTATGTCAGAAAGCAAATGCATGCATTCCCCACTAAAATGAACCGCAGTGGGGAAAGCAGGTGGAAACAGCACTGCTGAAGTTCAGCAATTTTGCCACCAAATTTTGGTGGTGCAGTCTACAAAGGCCACATTCAGCCAGTGAGCTGTGTGCTGCCATCTATGATCTGGTTTCTCCCTAACTGACAGAAATGTTCAATAAAGTTAAATTATCTAATAGACTTCATGAGCAACCCCAACCTCAGTCTTTCTCATACTTTCTAAACAGCTTCGTAATCCGTGTTTAAACAAACAACAAAAATCACGGAGGTATGCTAGCAATTCATTTCCTCCTTCAGTATATGGAATAAGTCCCCCTCCCCTCCAGAAACACTCTCTAGTTGTTTAGCTGGGGGGAAAAGAAAAGAAAAAAAAACGGGGTCCATGCTGATCTCTACTTGTTTTCAGTGTTCCAAGGTCAACAGGAGTGAATATTTTGGAAAGACTGAGGAATGAAAATAGTGTCAAGTGCCCCATGCCTGTTACAGTAAAAGCTTCAGAGAGTCTTATGACACCTTCCTTATATTTAAGATGCTGTGAGCCTTTTCAGTCTTTGTAAAAAATCAAAGATTATTCCTGAGACAAACTACCCAAAGTCAACGTCTCCTCCCCTTCCCCCCGTGTAATGCACTATAATTCTATATGGCCCATGTCTTGAAGCCATTTCCTAAACAGACACAATCATCTCCAGTGTCCCTCAGATAGAACACTTTAATCCATGGTGGGTAAGTGAAAGCTGACAAAAACAGAAATTGCTTCTCCTTTATGTGTCCATAAAGTTTAAATAAGATGAATTCCTACAGAGTTTACAGATTCAATCCTCAAAAGAAGAAAAGCAAGTTTAGGAACAGTTGTCCTTCTCCAACTGACAATTGCTCCTTGCAGTTATATAATATCTAATGTGTGCATGACATGCTTTATGAGCCTCTTATTCCTATTCTATTTACTTTAATGGAGCAGCACGGACACAATTCTGCCTAATCATTGTCAATTTGGGGACTCCTATTTCTTTTCTCCTCTTCTGAGACATCCTCTTCCCACTTTAAAGATTGCTAAGCTTTATCTATTTAAGATAATTTGGTTCCGACCTTTCTATTTAAAAAAAAAAAAAATCACTCAATTATTTCATTAAAAAATAAAGGCTACAAAGAAATAAAATCACAAGAAAGAATTAAAAGTGACTTTTTTTTTTTTTTTTTGAGTAAGCATAAATTTATCCTAGGATTTTCAGCTATCCATAAAGATCATCAGACTTACACGGGATCTTCATAGATCAGGGTTCAATAAAGGCAATACTCAGTGTATGCTAAAAACATCAATCATTTCTGGCTTGCAGTCAATAGCAGCAAGTAGTCAAATCAAATCTTTATTATGGTCAAAGAAGCAGCCAGTAGAGTTTTTCATGGCTCTGTGCTGTTATCTAGTGGTTGCTCATATTTTTTTTTCCCAGTCCAGATATGAAATCAATCAAATCAATCAAATCCAAATATTGTAGCCCTTGTGCTAGGAAGATTAAAATGGCTATGCCATTTCTTCAAAACTACCCTGAAATATGAACAGCCATGATGGGTTGTCTTAAATTAGAATCTCAAAATGTAATCAAATATTTCAGATTTAGTATATTTTCAAAAGTAAGGAAATGGTTGGGACTTTACTTGCTTCCTCCTGAGAGAAAAGAAGAGGTATTTAAAGTTAGCTTTTACATCAGGTTGGGCTGAAAATGAGTTTCCAAAGTTCATGTTTTCCATTTATTCTAATCCTTTTATCCTTTCAATTCAAGTCACTGACTTTGAAAAAGCACAATTCAGCCTTTTGTAAAATCTGGTAATCCTGTATAAACCAAAATCTGAGCCTGCATGGCATGCTTCCAAATATACTGAGTTGCATTAATTCTTTTAAAACTTTTTAAACAGATTTTAACATACCCACTCAGGCACAGGAACAAACCCTGCAGATTTTTTAGTTTCAATGAATAGCATTCATATTTCAATAGTTTGCAAGAGAGAGTTTTAAAAGGCTGAAGCTATTCTGTATTTAACAGCTTAGAGACAAAAGGACTTGTTTTCTTGTCAATTATAATTTTTGAAAAGAAAATGATGTTAATTTCTTTAATACTTTAAACACAGATTCTTTGCCAGTTGGTTACTTTCCTACCCAACAGAGACAGTGACAGTTAGGGATGATGGACTATTATAAAGCCAACCCATTTTACCACCTGCTTATAGGATGGATTTTTTTCTTCTTTGGCAGCTCTTGCTCAGATTTTAAATTTTAAATATCCAGATAAAATGTATAAGCCCATTCTCTCAGGGGATGAGAAGTCTCAACCAGTCCCAAAAACTACGTAGGATTGAACCTAGTTATGACTTTAATGAGAGATTGCCAGGAAATTTCAGGTCTTCTAGACTAGAGTGGGATTTCTTTTCTTTTCTTTTCTTTTCTTTTCTTTTCTTTTCTTTTCTTTTCTTTTCTTTTCTTTTCTTTTCTTTTCTTTTCTTTTCTTTTCATTCATTCATTCATTCATTCATTCATTCATTCATTCATTCATGGCACTGAAGAAGGCAGTGCCAAACTACTTCCTCGTTGTTGTCAGGTAAAATACATAGCTATGTCAATGTAATCACCAACAGTCATGTTCAACCTAGTGGTAAAGTTATTTTCTTAGCATCAAACTGTGATTTGATCTTTGCTTCAGCACTTTCTGGAGCAAAGATCCAAGTGAATGCATATAAAGGAAGTTGGGGGGAGGGGAACCTAACTTTATTTTTGCTAGTGTTAGTCTAATACTGATCCACAGGAAGCTAAAAATCTAAAATTCATTCTAGTATGATTCAGAGTAGAATTCCTTTGCACTGCTATTAGCAGTAAAATATTCTATATCTCTTTGATTGTCTGAATATGCACTGATAATTCACAAAGCTATAGCAAACTGATCAGTCTCTGTTTCTCATAGCACAAAGGAACTCGGACAATTTACCTCTTTCAGTCCTAAGCTGAACAAGCTTGAATTGGTCCCAATAATTCAGAACAAAGAATGTGAGGCACTTGAATTTATTGTAAGTCTGTAATTAGGACCACATATAAACCCAGATTAGCAAGAGGAGAATCTGTCAGGGAACATCTAATTGGTTGCAGATTAAGATAAATTCTAACCTTTCAAAGATAGAACATGGCAGAATCTGGTGATTACTGGGAATTTTAGATTGCAACATTCTCCCTATAATTCAAGCACTGGCATATATCAGCAAAACACTGACTGGATGATTTTATGTGGAAGACATCATTCATTATTCAGGATTTGTTTTGTTTTGTTTTGTTTTGCACAAAGGTCTATTTGAAGTAGATTAAAAATGGAGAGAGAGAGAGAGAGAGAGAGAGAGAGAGAGGATGAGAGAGAAGAGAGAAATCCAATCAGATAATCTCTTTTTCCTATTTTTATCACATAGCATTTTATTCCATATTTACAAAAAGAACTGTATAACAATATGCTAATTAAGAGTTATTTCTCCAATCAGGAGTAATTTCTGGTCGTTTCCTTGGGGATAGTGACAATTGCAGTCCAACATGCTTGGAGAGTGATAGGTTATGTTAAAGGGTGTTTATCACTGACTGCCCTGTTTATCCCAAAACTTATCACTTATCTACCAACTTATCAGCAGATCCAGCAACTTGCTAGACATAAGGAAATCAGAATCAGGTGTAGCCCCCTTATTAGATCAATTTATTGGAACCATTTTTAACTGGATTAGAAGAATCCAGTACAGTGTCATACCATTAAATCTACAGGATATTTAAATAATTCAAAATCAGCAAATGAGTTTCCTGGACAGAACAATCCAGGCAGTTGGAAAACATTCCATGCTCTTTTTTCCCACTGTACCGTAAATAAGCAGGTATCCTTTTGTGAACTGTGAGGATTTAGTTTCTTCCTTTCCAAAAACTATGAACTTGCTTGGGGAAAAAGAGAGAGAGAGAGAGAGAGAGAGAGGGAGGGAGGGAGGGAGGGAGGGAGGGAGAGAGATGCTGCCTAAAACAATATTTCAGCATTTGCCAGTATGCAAAAACATATATCGCAGAGATATTAAAATGTTTTCTCCCAATTTCAGATAGACTTGGGTTATTCAATATTTCAAGGAATGAAATAGCAATTACACTGAGAAGAACTTGATTATTAATAATTGGCATATAATCAACAGCAGTGGGCAATGAAAGGTGGATCTACATGCTAGCAGTGTTACAATCTACCTTTTACATTGCCAGTTATGCTGCTGTCCTATCACTCACCCCCCCAAAAAAAAATTATTCCTGAAATAAAGTAGAATATGATGTCTTCTTCCCATTCCTTAATAGTAGTAGCTTACAACTTGGTGGCATAATTAAGCACTCAAAGAATCTTAAGACCACAGACAAAATTATGAGATTCAGTATAGGGTTTCAGTATAGGGTTTCAGTATATATTACATCCTCCAACAGAAGGGAAGTCCTGGGAAATTCAGGAGAAGAGGGCAGAAGGATCTTCCACTGCTAACCATCTTGCTACATCACTGGTCAGAGGTGATTGTTTCACTCTGCTTAATAAGAGAGACAGTCTTGTCCCTGCTCTAAAAGTGGTGGAGAGAGTTGAGTGTAGGTGCTAAAACTTGCAATTCTTATTCATGGTTTAGGCTAAAAGTTAATAAAGGAGGGCGCAGATTGAGGACAGTGAATACCAGTCTGAATGGCAATCTTCAGGGTGAACAAAAAAGGGGAAAAGGTGAAGTGCAAAGAAGGTGAGAACCTAGGGCAGTTTAAATGAGAAGGAAGTGCTTTCAACAGAGAAGAGTATGGTAAGTTGAGTCAGTGAGGAGAAGAAGAAAGGGGGGGGGGGACCTTGGGATGGCAAAACAGTCCCATTTAGAACTGCAAATTTAGAACTGGGTAGTGGGCTGCATCTCCTCTGATAAGGACAGTTGTGGTTTCAGGGGGCATTTAACAATGGGGGGAGGGGGGGAATCAACAAGTAGAGCAAACGAAAGCTGTGACATGGGAATAGGAAGTGTTTTGTGGACACACATATCCAGGTTGCAAAAATACATGATCTTCTAACTAAATAGCTCCATATGGTAGTAATGTCTTCCCAGACATCCTCCAGTTGATTATACATCTTCCAAGCTGGATGTATGCCTTGAAACCTTATCCAATGTCCTGAGAAAGCAGCAACCACTATCTTACTATGCCAAACTGAGCTGCATTTCAGCCAATATTCAAAATGTTTGCACACACATGCACGCACTCAAAATACACTAATGTTGGATCAGTTTCTAAATCTATAATTAAGACATTCAGAGAAACAGCAACAACAGCAACTAATCATAATCATGTGATATCATTATATATGATCACCGACAGAGAATAGGTCCTGGATCTAAAAAGTCAATAAAAGAACAATGGGAGGTATATTGAAATAACGTTAAAATGAACAATTTTTGAGTCCTAATTATGATTGACTTGAATTACTGCTTACTATCTTAATAAGCCAGCTAATCTTCAAGGTTGTACTTTATTTAAATATATCGGTTCACAGTGCCATTTGTGTCCCATTCTTTTTAATCTTGCTCTCAATTATTTATTACAGGACAAAGTTCTGCTTTAGAGAAGTACTAATTTCTTTACTTCTGTGTACTTGTTCACATGACATAAGTTGACTTCTGACCCGTCAACCTGAGCAGTATGCATTGCCCATGAAATATACAAATTTACTGTAATGGCAGAGAATTGAGGAAAATATGCTTCCCTTCAATGCTTCTGATTATCAGAAGAAAAAAAATGTGCATGAACATATACTTGCAAACATAATGCAGGATGGAAATTCCAGCAAAGGTAGAAATCAAATTATATCCAATTATCAAATTCTGCTTGTATAATGTGATATATTGAAAGCACAGAATTTTACCAAGAGAGGCAGAGTGTAAGATTTTACTGTATGCGACATGTTTTATAGACAGGCCAGAAATATCTATTTCTGTCTTACTGCATTAATATATGACTTTGGGATTTTGTCCGGTTATTCTAGAAACTGGAGTAGATCAGATTTGATGCTACTGGTCCATAATAACTTTACACTGCATTCTGACTCATTTGTTTATCCTGGTCTGGAGGGGACAGAATAGGCTTAAATTAAACCATAGCAAGATGGAGCTAAAGTTTGTACAGTAGGGGCCCTCTGTGCCCTCTGTTTTGTCTATGAATAGGGCTGCACTGTTCCTGAAGGAGTGATTTGGGGGATCCTCCTGAACTCATGGCTCCTGTTGGATCAGCAAGTGGAGAATGTGGCCAAGGGGTCTTTGCCAGCTTTGGCTGGTCTGCCACTTGTGGCCTTACTTGGGACAAGAGGATCTGACTACAATGGCTCATGCCTTCATCACCAACCACTCAGAGTGCTGCAATAAACTCTTCATGGGGCTGCCTTTAAAGATCACCTGGAAGCTTAATTTGGGGAAGAATGCAGTGATCCAATTGCTCCCAGGGGTGGATTATTGGGTACATATTATACCAGCCATGCATGCTATTTAAATATTGATTTTAAACGTATAAAGCTGTTCATGGCTTGCTGCCTGGTTATCTGCAGGACTACATCTCCCCATTAGAGTCAGCCTGGCCACATTGATCATATCAGGAGAAGCAGCTTATTGTCTCCTATTTCTGGGAGGTTGGAAGGAGGCTATAGCCCAGGAGCATTGTTTTCCAATGATGGGTGCTGCATATCTGAAATGACCTCCAGTTGGAGATTCCTCTGTCACATTGTCTGCCTTCCAGGACAAGAAGAAGAAGAAGAAGAAGAAGAAGAAGAAGAAGAAGAAGAAGAAGAAGAAGAAGAAGAAGAAGAAGAAGAAGAAGAAGAAGAAGAAGAAGAAGAAGAAGAAGAAGAAGAAGAAGAAGAAGAAGAAGAAGAAGCAGCTTTTCTGAAGGGCTTTTGGGGCCTGACACATGGGCTTTATTTGCCTTGTTTTTTTGTTGATTGATTGTATTTCTATGTCTTGTGAGCCGCAAAGAGTCCTGTGATTGCAGTGGCATACAAATTTGATAGATAGATAGATGATAGACAGATGGATAGATAGATAGATAGAGAGAGAGAGAGAGAGAGAGAGAGAGAGAGAGATAGTTTCTCAAGGCCCAAGTGGGGAGAAGTGGGTTGGGAAGTGCAGATACAAGGTTACTGATGATATTTTCAAGAGTCATAATTCCTGTATATAGGATTTTGTTTGTTTGTTTGTTTTGTTTGTTTTGGCTTGGATGATAGTACTGGCCACCATCTCCAACCATCTTTAGCAGGGGCTCATTGACAGCCATTTGGCCTTACTTCTCTTTCTCTTTGCTTTCTTTCCCTGATCATCAGTTCTCTTTCCAGAGGTATCCAGAGCAATGGGGAAAAAAACAGTGGCCTACATTTCTCGTACCTTCTCCGTTTGGATGCTTGTGTGAACCAGGGCTTAGAGGTAATGGGTCACTAATTCCACAATGATAACTGAGAACCCATTCAATGAGCACATGGAACCACATGAGCACATGGAAGGTGAAGGGTGAGGGCTATTTTGTGCTATTATGAAAAAGTCAAAATAGTAGCGTGTGAGGAAACAGATGTATATCTTTGTCAAGTAGGAATCTATTTCAGAAATCAATTTCCTCCACTGAGGTGCCATTTCTCGAACAGCTGTTTGCTTCATTTTGAGATTCAAGGTTTTCTTAACCTTGAAACAAATATCAGCTAAAAATATGGTGCCAAAAATGTAGGATAGACAAGTAATGACTATCATTTTTAAATGGGATGATCCATAGCATTTCTCAGCTGTATAACACACATTTAGCATTCAGGAGGATACATCTTTCATATCTCCAGTTCAAATCTCTCTCTCTCAGATTCAAAAGATTACTTGCTAAATACTTGGAAAACTCATATTACAGTTTTGTGTCAGAAGACTGATAAAATGAAAAGCTTTAACTGTTTGTTCTAATCCACCCCAGAGCAACATGTAGGCAACACACATACACATATAAAACATACACAGCATCATACCTACAGACCAAGTACAACTTGGTCTCACTTTTCTCTTTTGTTTTAAACTGTTTTTTCTTCAATGTTAAACTACCTTCAAACAAGCAAACACACGCTAACACTTTGCTTTAAAGTTTAACATTGGCCACACAAACATATACATTAATAAAATAATCTTTGAGGCTTTACATCATTGGTTTCATCATATGTCCCAAAAATTAATTTCACATTTTGCAAAAATAGAGTAATTACAGTCCACTGAACAATTTAGGGAAAAATAGATGCAAGGCTTCTTTTCTTTCTTTCTTTCTTTCTTTCTTTCTTTCTTTCTTTCTTTCTTTCTTTCTTTCTTTCTTTCTTTCTTTCTTTCTTTCTTTCTTTTAAATGAAACTCTATGCCAGAGTTCAGATATATTGAGATTACACCTTCTAGAATTAGCAAGACATCTTCTGAGAGATCAATAAACTGAAATTCTAACATTCTAAGAAGACACCAAGCTTGGAAAAGTTTTTTACAAATTGTATACCTTGCAAACTTCGTTGCTAACAGGCAAACTCAGGGCTAATCCTTGCATCCCTCTAACCATGGCATGATGATACCATGCTATGGTGTCATATTTTTAAAAGACACACCCTCGTGATATTGCCCTCTCATTTCTGGCCCACAGCTTGGAGTTATCCTTGTTTTCTTACTTTTCCTGATACAGTTTGGTTGTGATTGATGACAAGGTCAGAGACTGAGAACTGCATTGTTCCTCCTAGCTGCTACAGATGTGCCCCTCCCTTCTGGTCACTAGGCATTGTTCTCCATGACCACTTTGAATCAGGCCCCAGGAAAGATAAAACACTTGGCTTCCAAAGAGGCATCTGTCCACATAGTGTCTATCCAGGACTTTGGAAAGTGCCATTCAGCTGTTACATGGTCTGCTTACATCCCTGGAGTACATCTTTCTAAAAAGCACTAGACCTGCGATTATAAAAAAGAAAAAGAAAAAATGACCAGCACATACCTGGATATGAGAGGCAGACAGCAAGAGAAACAGACATTGATACAGACACATGTGAGTCTTTAGAAAGATATGGTGGTTATTCTCAAGATGATAGAGGGCAGAAAGACTATTAAGGGCATTGTTAATATTACCAGTACCCCACTCTATGTGGCTGGAAATAGAATTGCTCAATTAAAAGCTTGTGGAAATTCAGTGAGTACAGTTATAATTGTTCACTAAAGGATGCTAAAACTCTTCTGGGAAAAAAGAAATATCTCTGGATTCTTACTTTTTGCCAGGCTAATTTACGTGTGATGGAAATCCTGGAAGAAGCCAAAGAAGTCATTTTGCTTAGTGAAAGTTTCAATTTGGAAAGTATTGGTTTCACCTGAAGGTTCTCAACCTTCATTCATTGAGATGGTTCATATATTCCAGTTTTATTTCTTCATAGAGCTGATAAACCTCAGCCATCCATTATGAAGCTCCTTAGATTTGCCATGAGAAATGACATTTCACAAAAAGCTTGAAACATTTGAGTAATTAAATGGGGAGGTAAAATTTTAATGTTACACATTTCTTTTCCATATAGAAATATGTTCAAGGCAGCAAGAAATATTGCTTGAAAGATGGATGTACAGTATTTCAATAGGTTTTCAGATGACTTTATTAAAAACATTTTAAAAAATCATAATCATGTGGAAGCCGTAAAATACTTTGAGTTCATGTTGAAGAAGGGAAGTGTTGTACAGACACAATTAAATTTATTTCCCACTATCTCTTAAATACACAATTGCTTGTTACATCTGTTAGTCCCTGATGATATAAAAATATTGCAGATTTTTCATTCTTTTATGTCTCTTCTCCTTCTACTTTTTTGCTGTTGTTGCTGTTGTGCACCCCTCTTTTCTCTCCCCTCCCTGCCTTTTCCCTTTTTTCCTCTAAATCTGCTTTCATTTAAGATTTATATATTTTAATAGGTAGAAATTTAATACAAGATAATAAATTTAATAATTTCTATTAAAGTTTTTTCATGATATTACCACATTTAATAAAAGACCAAGTCATTAATCTTGCTTCATGTATTTCGCTTTAAGAAACTGTTACAATTCAGTTTATGAAATTGAGGTACATTTCTGGCTATGCTGGCCTTCCAGTGGATTGTTACAGACATATTTTAATGGAAGCATACAATAAAGGGATTTTTTTTTTCAAATTAATCTCTTTCTTTTAATTCTAATAAAACATAGATTTTTTTTTTTCCTAAATAAGGAAAGGTTTTACTCTGTGTTTTAAGGGCCATTTTCCTTGTTAAATGTGGATCTCAACATTTTATCAGCTAATTTGGCTCATATATATTACATCTTATTCTTCCATCTATTGTACATTCTGCTCAACCTGGATTTAGAGTTATCAAGCTTTTAACAATATGAAATGTTCTTCTTGTTACTTCAGAATTCAACAGCTATCATTTCTTCAGATGCTGAAAAAGCATTTGACATGGTTTATTGAAAATTTATCAAGTGCATTTTTACTTGCTTCTCTTTTCTTTGATGTTTTATGTTTCATGGTTTTTACTCAAATGGTGATTAGTAGTAGGGTACACTGTTTTTGGTTAAATATATGTCAAAGCTCATATCAAGATTGCTGTTTTTGTCCCTTTCTTTTAAATTTAGAATCTCCTGCTTACATAATTTAATATTTCAAAAGCAAGGAACTACAACATGAGGGGCAGACTGTACAATTTAACTATATGTGGATGACATGTTTTATAGACAGGCCAGAAATTTCTATTTCTATCTTATTCCATTAGTACCTGAGTTTGGGACCTTGTCTGGTTATTCTATAAACGGGCGGACCTCAGATTTAATGCCACTGCAGCATAACAATAATTTTGATAGGGGTTTTACATTTTGTTCTAACTCCTGTACTTATCTCGGTATAAGAATTCCCAGGATGTCTCAATTTCATTTTCTGTGACCTATCTAGTTTCATTTACTGGGATTTGTTTAAGTGTACTAATCTGATAACAGATTATTGCTATGGCTAGCTATTGTCAGATCAATTTTGCAACTGGATTCTTGCAGTACTGCTAAGGATCAGTAGGATATCTTGGTGAAGTTCTTTTCTTTTTTCTTTTTCTTACCTTCCCCCACTTTTTAATTAAAGCTTTCTTGCTGTAGACCCTCATCAGTTTGCCTACCTTCTTTTACAACTTCATAGACTGCTTGTTCCTTATTCAAAATGTTGACAATGTTCCCTTCTATTCCACATGGCTGGACAGTAAGAGGTAAGAAGTCTGCCTTGTAACTATGGAAAAACTTCATAACGTTAATGCAGGAGAAATAGAAACAGAACCTTTTTGATTATCAGCTCTCATTGCAAATGCCTTGCTGTGACACAACATTTTCATAAATCCAGATCCTGACTGAAAGCTGCAAAAATATGTGCCTGTAGAATTACAGCTTTCACATACAAATTTCGCATGTGGGAAAAATTCTGGATTGTGCATCTCAGGGAAGGAAATGCTTTCTTAATAAAAATATGAAGAGGAAATTGATGTTTTGATTAAAAGCTGAATTAAAGCAGTGCAGCAGAGTAACAATCAACAGGAGGACAATATCTCAATCAGTATCTTGATTGAAGTTTGGTGTATTTGAAGACTGACCATTAGTCTGTCTAGTCTGATAATTATTTAGGAAAAGATTGAACTGGCCTCTCTAGCAGGAGCCCAGCCATTCCACATATCAAAGGAAGAAGAGTTCTACATACTAGGAATTTGTTATTTGTCTTTTGTCTTCTGAACTTGCAAACCTTAATAGAATATATTGTCCAAGACATTGGCCATTCATGGTAAGTTGGAACCCTCTTCTGCAATATTTACAAGCAATTTATAATCTATTAATCATCAAACAACTATTTGTAGATTTACACCTGATTCAGATAATTGAAAGCAGTCTCTCCTCAGGAGTTTTAACCATTGGGAAGACTAATTTTACTTCTTGCTTTGTTTCACACCTTGGGCAAAATAATATCTTATGGGCCTTCTAATTTATCTCACTCCTAATGAGATTTTAGCTCATTTGACTGCATTATGAAAAAGCCTAACCCAAAGATGTGCAAACTTTACATCTCTCTCCCTCTCTGTTTCATGTGTGAAAATAAATATGATGTTGCAAATCAATATCCTAACTTTTTAATTAAAAGGATCTTTAAAAATAAGTTTTTAAAAGTTATATATATATATATATATTTAAAACAATGGGATGGGGCATGGAGCCTGATAAGGATGCCCTAATACTCTACACCATTGTAGAGTATTAGGGCATACAGGAGCCTATATGTACCCACTATTTTTTAACCTGGACTAAACTGTAATGATTACTATGGTTATTAAGAAAAGCCCCAGTCATAAACTTGAATGCTTAGTTGCTTATAAAATACTCCAGAATTTAGCATTATATAAACAACTTCAGATCAGCACAGATCTTTGTATTAAACACATCAAAGTTTTAGGGATAGCTGAGCATGTGAAAATATGGGAAAAGGGCTTGTGGCCATGATATTCAACATAGATTAGGTCTAGTCATGTGCCAACAAAATGGCTTGCATCATTTCAGCATTACACCATCTATAAATTCCATGCTATGGAAAATTACTGCAATCCAACAGAAATGAACATTCTGATATTGAATACTTCTCCTTTCCTTATTCATCTGCACTAGGAGCAATGACAAATAGTGCATTTCAAAGAAAGAATATCCTTAGCATACTTTATGAAAACAGAGTAATTTACAACCTTGTCACTGCCTTACTGGGACATATCTCATATTACAAAAGGGGGGGGCAGATTTTCCACTGAATTTATTCACAATAGCAAGCTTCTCCCCCCCTCCCCACTCTATGACATATGGACCTATTTGATAGGTAATTGGATATAATGTGTACTTAATTTGAAAAGGTCTAATCTATTGGAAAGGAGACAGGAGGGAAAAGGAAAATCTGTAAAGATACTTTAGGGATGAAGGAAAAGCAATGAAGATGTAATGGAGAAATGAACTAATTTCTCTTCTACAATTGATTTAATAGAAAGTTGATGCCAGCAGCAGATCTTTTCACCAACCCAGTTTCAAATGCAGATTAATCCCTGTTAATTAGATATAATTAAGCACAATTATGACTTAAATTCAGAGGAAATGAGAGAGTAAACCCACTGAGATTCAAGGCCAAGCTTGAATTGGATTCTGTCTAGGTCAAATCAAATGCACTGTGTATTACAATACATTGAGGTTCCACACAGCACATAGTGGGCGAGGAAGCATAGCAGCAAAAAAGCATGAGAGAACAGTTAGTACCAGACTCGCATAACTCATTGCAAGCCAAACTGAACACCCAGCCAGGGCTGGGCAGCTATGAATAATTTAGAAAATTTGGAAGCATTCTGTTCAGCATTCATTACTACTCCATCAGGTTAAAATCCAGTTCCAGCAAAACTTACTCTGTTTAGAGTTTTTAAAAAGTCATGTTCCAAAATTCCAAGTAATTCTTTTTGGTAAACACAAATGGAGCGCTTCAGAACTAAAGACTTCAAGGTGGCTCTTTCCTCGTCCCAGGAAATACAGTATAAAGCAAATATGAATCCCAAATATGTCAGACCAAAGGTGCCTTAACATCTGCTAAGAAAATAATATTGACAAAGGAGTGAGGACCCTTCAGTTATCTAACAGTGCATGCATTAATTGGCAGGCATCATTTCTGCTATTCCTGTTGGAGGTCCAAATCCAATGGCACTGAGTCTTCAACACTTTATGACATAGATATCACAAGGGACAAATAGGATGTATTTCCATTTCAGTATTGTGTGTCATTCTTTATCTAAGAATGACTATTTGGTGGCCACTTCCTTCTGCTTTCTTTTTGTACGCAAAAACCACATCCTCCTGGACGATCCTCTTGGTAGGAAGCAGCTATCTACGTGCCAGGCTTTGCCTATCTCCCCTAGGAATAAATCTCCTTTCTGCTGTGATTATAAAATGCTCACTCACACTGTCAGAACATTTCAACCCCCAACAATTCCAAAATGGAATTTCCTCCCCTCCACAAAATAATTCAAACAATAAAAAGGAAAAGGAAAAGGGACAGTTAGCCACTCACAGAAGATTTTGCAATAAAGTAGTTTAAAAGGAAAACAGAGTGAAGTTGACAGTGCATGTAAACAGGTAAAATTGTATCTAGAAGACTGATTATTGCATGCAAGAAAATTAATCAGGATAAATTTAATATAACCCATTTGTATCTCAGAGACTGGCCTCAGTGCTATAAGATGCATACATACACACACATATAACATATGTGCAAGGTCAGCTATACAGTATTTCTCCATTGGAATTGGCATTTTCAATACCAGTTTCCAGTTGTTTATTCAACACATGTTGTTGTAATCATTTTAATAAGGTCTAGCTCTAAAAACTGAATGCAGGGTAGATGAGTCCTACAAAATACAATGAAAATTATTTTCAACATATATACAGAATCCTCTTATACTATGGGTTTACAGAAGCCTTGAATGTGGGATTACGTGCAATGATCAAAGTACACTGAGTTGGAAGCTATGTAATTTTAAAATATCCCAAATAAATAAGCCACTACATTTCTCACCTTTTCTTACCTCCTGATTCTTCAGCTTGTAAAATTAGTGTCACCTTGCTTTCTCACCAAAGTTCAGAATATAGTAAGTATAAGTATAGATATAGATATATGGATAATATGGGAAGATTTATAATACCAGTGAAATTCAATAATAAAACCCCTTCAGCCTACTTTTACCAAAAAAGCTGGCTGTATGGCTGTCACCTGTTCCCAAGTCCACATTTTGGTATTTTCTCTCAGTGCCAATAGAATACTGTATATTTTAGGCACATAAGGCAGATATAATGACAACTAAGAAAATTTATAGTAATCTGCCAGGTATTGGAACGTGAAACACTACTTCCTTAATAAACCGCCACCCCATTGCCCTTCCTTTTTTCTTTTTCTTTTTAACTTTTACCTGATCCATTTGGTAAGAGAAACGATAAGCTCTTTCAAAACAATGTGGCAATACAGGCCAGCCGAGAGCAATGCTATAGTGTCTCTAGAGAATACTTTTTGAGCCAAAGTCACCAGAGTAGATGTTCATACCTGCTCTGCAGCACATTTTATAACATGGAGAAATGGGAGTGGGGGGGTGGAAGGGGAGGGGTGATGTAAGAGAAATCCACTACAAATCTGCAAAGCACAGACTTTTATGTGTTGGGCATGAAAATGGAGTTCACTAGAAGCCATAATTCTCCACTCCAAAACATCACATGATTTTTTTTTTAAGGAAGGAGGTACTTAAAAAGAGACCTTACAGTTGAGAAAATGGTATACCAAAAAGGGCTGAGCTGTGCTATTTATTTATTTATTTATTTATTTATTTATTTATTTATTTATTTACTTAAAATGATCTGTAGGCAGTTCACTCAAGCAAATCGATGTATTAGGGGAGGTTGTATCCAAAAAAGGGAACATTTGGGACATATTTTTTTTGCCTTTGTTTGGAGATAGATAGATAGATAGATAGATAGATAGATAGATAGATAGATAGATAGATAGATAGATATCCAAAAATAATTCTTTGTATGTATGTATGTGTGTGTGTGTCTGTGTGTATGTATGTATGTGTGTGTGTGTATGTATGTATGTATATATATATATATATATATATATATATATATATATATATATATAAAACAACATTTTAAGAAAAACACTGTAGAAGTATTGGGGTAAGTTGCATTCAGAACTGTATACAAATAACGATTTTCCATCCATTAAAAACAAACATAAAATTAAATGGAATGGAATGGAATAATATGTAAAGCTCTGTATTACTGCCAGGGGCTAGTTTTAAACTGATCCACTTGTATATCCAACTACCCACAAGTTTTAGAATGCGTATGGAGACCTGTATCCTTATATTCTGTAGAAATTACTCTGAGTAGATGATCATCTGAACTGAGCCATGTTATTCCAGCACTCACATCTATGGAGACTAAATGTCAGGCAGAAGATACTTCAGTGATGTCTACTTATATAAATGATACTTCAAGCTCCTTAAATGTTGCATAAAGTAACAGTGAAGGCACTTCCAGCCTTTTTGAGCTTGTGGGTTTATTTGTAATTTTAAAAGCATGATGCGAGCGCTCTCACAAAATGGCCTCCATGGGGATAGAATGTTATTTATGAACATGTAATCTTCTGCTCCTTCTGGATGGACTTCCCATCATCCTTGCTTATCTTTGCCCCTTTTCTAAGCTGGTGGGCTCACTTTCAAACACTGTAGCACTAGGCTACAGCTGCTTGTCAGCTTTATTTTACAAAAAATGCTTAGGAACCCCACTGTGGGGGAAGGGGGCATTTTTAACAGAAGCATTTTTAAAAATAAAAATGAGGGAGAAATTGATGATGGCCACCATTTTGACACATTAAGAAAAGAAAACATAGGAGAGCAGGAGGCCTATGCTGGTGAAATACTGCAAAGGGAACTTTTGTAGTCTTCAGGCACACTGATGTTCCCTAGCACCACAATGGCACAGATCATTTCATCTGTTCATGCACATCTGCAGCTGTACATAGCACTCACAGACCAGCACAGATTTTGTATCAATGCCAATTTATAAATTTAAGGAAGAATACAATCCCAGTAAAAGGGCAGCATGGATCTATATTGATAGAACCAACATAATGTCATCTGGCGGCTTTTTATATTGACCAGTTCATATAACTAATCTCTTTAACTTTTGAACTCTCTGGCTTTCTTCCATGCTTCCCCATAGATGATGATATCTGGGATGGGAAAGTATATCACTGTACTGTACATTTTAGCCCCTGAGATACCACAATCAGAAAACTTTAGATATAGAAACATCTGCTATTGGCAAAAAGTTTCATTTCATGAAGTGAATTCTAAGACTTTGAGAAAATTATCCCAGTGACATAACCCCAAAGAAAACAGATTACTTTTAGTAGGTATGGAGGAAAAAAAAAATGTCTTGGAAGGGGGCAGCATCAGGTTGACTTTGCCTGGGATCAGAAGTGACACATACATACATGCATACATACATACATACATACATACATACATACATACATACATATGCAAACACACAGACACCACACAGAGAACATTTAATTTAAGGGGGGGGAAATGTATGAAACAACCTTTTAGATTTGTATCTGATCCCAAGTGGTATGAGAACAGTCAGCCTAATACCACTATTGCTGATTAATATGATTCAAAAGAAGATCGTTCACACATCTGATTAGAACCTGAGGATTCCTTTGTGGCAGGCTCAACAAAGGAATTCTCAGGTTGGTCTCAATGTATCTCTTTTCCAGCATCCAACAACATTTATGAACATTCATTCCATACCATGTTAAAACCTGAAGCTGTCTTAGAAATACTTGTTTTACATTGTTCATTATAAACCAAGATACCTAAAGTTTGGTTTCACCTGAAATGGTATGCCAAACACAAACTCAGCTAGGCCTTCTCTAAGCCCAGGTATAAATATGGTGCTGGTATTGTAGCTGACGCTGCAGTCTCAAGCCAAGTGGGAATCTCTCTGCACATTTCACTGCTTAGATAAGTAAGGAGCTACATGATCCAGGCTAGACCAAATGAATTAGGCAAAATCCTTTAAAATACTGAGGATCCTGCACAAGATTTGTCAAAACAAACAAACAAACCAAAAATAGCATATTGGTCTCAGAGAGGGGGAAATACATCTGTAACTGGCCATTATATTTTTAAGATCAACAAAACTGGCCCAAAGCATTTAACTTCATTATTTAACTCTTCATTTAGCAAATAATGGAGAAGAAGGAAGAAAAACCTCAAAATTAGTCTGTGGTTTCAAAGAGTTGAAAGATGGTCTCATGATGAGAATACAGGCTGGTAAACATTGTTTAGGTCAAGGTATACTTAGCATTTAAGGGCCAAGAAGAACACTGACCTTCCACTACTTTGATTTGAAAGCACAATAGCACCTAATCCATTGTGACACCTAAGGCACATAATCCCTACTTTATCTCCTATCATAGATGAAGTCTTTCCCTGCCTTGACACAAAATGAGTTTATAATCAAATAATCAAATAATCAAATAATCAAATAAATAAATAAATAAATAAATAAATAAATAAATAAATAAATAAATAGCCAGAACCACAAAGGTACCTTTCCATACCAACCACAACACATAGATGTCCTGGTTTTAGCAAGAAGTCCAATAGCACTGGACTCAGTTTACTCAGGGCTTCCTAAATGTTTTGGCAGAGATGGTTGAACGGTGACAATTTGGACCAACTTTTAAAGGGGTAAATATTATTTTTGATACTTTGAAAGCAGCTTTAGGTCAAAGCTGATTAACTCTTTCTCTCTGTCTTACAAACACAGAATGTTCTAATAAATATTTACCCAGATATTACATAGAATATAAGACATTGATATTGCATCTGTCGCTCTGTTAGTTCACTAAATTCTACCTTCTACCTTTGCCGGTCTGCTTCCAATCAGATCCTACTGCTGCCCATCGTATTCAACCCACAGCCAACTACATCGTTTAAAAACAAACAAACAAACAAACAAAAAACTGCTGCTACAAGAGATGCAGAACATGCCTTAACACAAATTAGACAGCAGATAGTTTCTCAA
This sequence comes from Python bivittatus, assembly GCF_059951505.1. Taxonomy (NCBI): domain Eukaryota; kingdom Metazoa; phylum Chordata; class Lepidosauria; order Squamata; family Pythonidae; genus Python; species Python bivittatus. Next base: position 6,634,153 of record NW_028277044.1, on the reverse strand, counting down.
AAGGCAGCATCTAATTCATTTCCTATTCTATTCAGTGCCTTATATATACAAATCCATTCAGCTTTCTAATAAATAACCTTGTAAGATGCTCATATATATTCAGGAATATATTCCTATAGCAACAAAGCAAGTTATGACCTATTCTTAGCTCTATGGTATCCCAGCAAATGATCTGTCTCAAGCTATAGACAAAAATAAGCAATCTTTCTTTTCCTCTGACTTTCATCCCTGGTATTATTGAAACCCCTTTTAAGTTTGATGAATTGAAGGCTGATTCAACTGGAGGTAGCATCTTTTACCAGCATACACTTTTACAGCTCACAGTGTTTCCTCATATTTGAAACACAGCAAAAGGTGTATATACATTGATACCTATATACCTAAAGCCCTAATAGCGAAAGCATTCATGCTTCCAATTGCATAAATATTATGGAAGCAGTTATACGTTGTCAGGATGAATAAAACATTCATGGAGTTTAATAATAGATATGACTGAGATAAATTGAAATATCTCTCCACATTACTCATTCACTGCTATTATCCCTTGAAAGTATCTATTTCCTTTTATAATGGTATAAAAATCCATGAATATATTCAGCAGATATGCAAACTTCCTTACTTGATAGAAATCTAAAATATTTATATTGTTTTGCACATTATTCATCCATTAATTCTGCTTCAGTTAAAGCTAAGTTCCTTTCTAAAAAAGTGAAAGAACTTCAAAAGGCAATTTCAGAATAAATAAATTCTGAGAACTATTGTTACTACTTCATAAAAGTGATTTCATTTACTTATTCTACTTAAAATATACTATGCTATGACAACAATAAATCGTCAATATTATGTCACAAAAAAAAAGAAAGAAAATATAATCCAAATACAGCAATCCATTTTTTCAATTCATTTCAGTTTTTTTTTAAAGAAAGAAATATCAAGTAATGTTATGATATGAAAAGCAACTGGCATTTTGTTAGTTTCATATAGGATCTGTATTCATAAAGTGGTATGAATTACCTAGAACTCTGTGTTTTGATTGATGTTCTGTCAGTTCTTTACACATTAATCCAACCATACCTTTATAACCAATTTGTGAATAAAACTGCTTGTTCTTAGATGGTTCTGAGAACTGATTGATTGATTTATTGAGCAGAATTTTGTTTTTAAATTGAAGACAGATTAGGCTAAAGTAACTATTCCCTCTCCCTTCCCCACTTTACTCATATAACATTCTGGTTGGAAAAACTGAAACAAGGTCAGGGGAGGGTAAAGAAAAAAAATGGTAAAGGGCCTTTTTAAATAGTTATAGTTTGTACAGAGCAGCAGAGAGTTGTATTTTCATCATCATCATCATCATCATCATCATCATCATCATCATCAATCATCAACATCATCAAAAGGTTATACAAAGTAGATAAAAGCAAGACAAGGTTTAGGAAATTTCCCAATGCTTGACTCACATCACATTGCTATCTCCACAAAGGTTCCTCTATGTTTCAGCTTCCTTTCCTCCCCCCATCTTTTTTTTTTTTTTTAACCAATTGATTTCGGGTACCTTATTTGGTCATTCCTTCCTCTCCTTCTCTTTCTCCTCTTAAGCACCTGGTGCACAAAAGCAGACAGTTTATTCTTATATGTGTATTTATTTGTTAGTTACCCAGACTCTCCCCCATCTGTTCTCTCTGAAGTTACGCTTAGTTAGCCCATTCCAGTGTTTTCCTCTTTAAAAGGATGTCTCTGCCTACAGAAAGCCAGAAGCAACGTGACTGAAATCTTTCATTTCTCCCCTGGGATTTCGATTCGGAAGCTGCAATTGATTTGCGGGGGGCTTTCTGCCTCCACATGTATTCTCTAGTTAAGGGCCAGCCTACTGTGCAAGGGAAATCAAAGGAGATGGTATTGAAGTCGGACGGCAGGAACAAGAGGGGTTTATTTCAAGTCTGAAAGGTGGCAGAATTCAAATGGGGTGGGGGGGAAGGGAGGCTAGGAAATTCCATTACTAATTAGTTGGGGGGATTTTTTTTTCTCCACTCTCTCTCTCTCTCTCCATCCCTAAGAGATGCTGAAGCCCAATCACCATCAGTACTCTCACTTGTCAATCATTGTGTTTAAAGAATTGCTGCCCAATGAAGTCAGACCCCCATATTAATGAGAGGGATCTAAGGAATAGTCAATTAAATCAGACTCCCATCCAGCTCCCTAGTTTATCTGCAGTGTGCAACCACAGCAGTATTGGCACCAACGGCATTTCCAGTATTAATAAAGGATTTCAGTGCTGCATTCAGGGGAAGAAAGGAAAGGGGTAACAACTGACTGCTGAAATGTACATGATTTTAAGACCGCAAGACTCACCCAGGAATAAAAATAAAAGGTTTCCCCACCACCATCACCACCACCACCACCACCACCACTCTCAGAATAAACTAAAATGAAATAATCCCACTGTGGGAGTTAGGACGTGACATTGGGAGAATTAAAATGAATGACCCAAGCCTTGAAAACATTTTCACTTTAATACTGAAAAAATATGCCATTATAAAATCCTTGAATAGAATTAGTAAGTCTTCCTTGCTCTTTTTTCTCAACTCAGATTTTTCTCAAGATATTTTTATATTTTTTTCAGAGTTTGATTTACAAGAGCACAAAAACCTTCTTTCATTCATCTTTGCAGCTTAAGCATTCAAGTGGCATTCACTACTCATGCTTAACTGCTTCAGGCTCTTGGTTTTGTTTGGTTTTGTTTGGTTCTGTTTTTATTTTCTTTTTTTTTTAAAAAAAAGCAAAAAGCAAAACCAAAACAAGACAAAACCCAAGTAATGGATATTTTAACATATTGATCAACAGAGAAAACCCCAAGGATACTTGCTTTACATTCAGATGGAAAGGCATTCTGGATATGTCAATTTCCAAAAGAAGCTTGAAAATAACCAGAAAGAAATTCATCCCCTCCTCCCTCCCAACAAAGAAAAAAATCCCCCAAGAAAGTAAATTTCTCCCACCCAAAATGCAAAACCTGAACCCAGGAGAGTATAAACCATGCAAACATGTCTTAAATAAAATCTTTACATTTTTCCTTGTTTTTTTTTTTTTCACAGTAAATGGACAATCTCTACTGCCTAGCAATCACACAAAAATAATGGCGAAATGGCACTTTTTATTCTTATTATACTGTATTTTGTATATAGAAAGTTTGATACGATGGAACTTATCAGGTAAGAGGGAGGACGAGGTGAACTGGACGCTGCTTCCATTTGGGGCCGAAGCGTCCCTGGGTGGTTTTGTATCCATGCGAACCATGCAGCAACTTGGGTTGGTTTGTTCTAGATCAGAGTTATTTATTTACAATACATTCATGCCTTCGTGCAACTCGACTCTCCTGCCTTATTCACAATGGGGAGGGCACAAGCAAGAGCTGTTCTTCCCCATCACACCTAGGGCACTAAATCCACATAGGTATGGATCAACCTGCAGGAGAGTGTATTCACTCTTTCTCTTGCTGCGATTTCAAGCCAACCTTGGCCTTTTGATTGGATCTTTTATTTCTTTCCCACTGGTTATACAGTGTAGAGTTACACAACCTCAGGTTGAGGCTAGGCAAATAATAATAATTAAAAAATTAAAATAATAAAAAAGGCAGGCCTCCACTCATAGTGTTGGCCCAGGTTTGGTGAGCGGGTAGGTATTTTTCACCAGAAGGTAGCTTTAAGTGGGCTAAGCCTCATCCCTTCTTGTGGTCCAATTCACATCAGCGGACAAGACAGTGATGCACAGATCAGGAGAAGAAAGCTTTGAACCACTGAAGGGAAGTTGAGGTTGCTAGCTGCTGAAGTTGAACTGATTGCCCATACATGATGTTACTTTTTAACTTTAAATGTTCTAGTTCCTCACTCTCATGTCTCAGTCTGATAGGGAGTGAGAGCCACAGTCATACACTCTATGCGCTCCATCTGTATTGTAGGGTCCATTGTGCCAGTAGGATGAGTCACAAACTGTCTGTAAAGAGTTGATTTCAGAGGCAGAAGAGTTGGCATCCCTTCTTTTGGAGCGTTTCCGGTTCCTCAGGATGAAGACAAGCATGCCAACCACCGTGAAGGCAGAGGTGACAAACACCAACAAAAGGCCAGGCACCAGAACTGAGATGGAGACCCTACTAGTCTCCAAGTAGGAATTAGAGTGAGTCCCAGTCTCAGCCAAGCCAGTACTGTTCTTATGTGTGGAAGTCAAAGTGGGCATGACTTTGAGTTGAGGGCAAATGGCCTCATTGGAGAGGGATTCAAAATCCTCTTTAAAGAACTCTTCTGGAGTCTCACACCTTAAGTCACTCATCATTACCTTGGGCCGCAGCATCTCCACCCACTGTTTGAAAGGGACAATTGGACATTTGCAGTCCCATGGGTTGTCATGCAGATCTATTTGGGTAATGGAGGTGAGTTGATCCAGCACTCCTGCCACTGGCAGATAAAGGAAGTAGTTATTATGGATGCTGAGCTTAGAGAGAGATACTCCAGCAAAGACATCAACCGGAAGAGACCTCAGAAGATTGTTATTCAAAATGAGGACTCTCAGTTTAGGCATGGCATTGAATGTCCCTGGCAGGATGAGTTGGATGACATTAAATTCCATATTTAGGTACTCTAGGTTTTGCAAACCATTGAATTTCTCTCGAGACAGTATATCTAAATAATTATTGTCCATGTAGAGCCACACCAGCTCCAGTAGATTCTTGAAAGTGTTGTTCTCCATAGTGGCAATGTTGTTGTTGCCCAAGTCCAGTAGGTTGAGTTTCTGATAATCCACAAAATGTGACTTGCGAATGGTGTGAATCTTGTTGCCCCTCAGAAAGAGTTCATGGACATTGGATGGCTTAGGCTTCAGATCCACCAAGCTGCTGATGTTGCCATCATTGCAGTTCACCTTGAATCCTCCAGGAATCTGATGGCAAGTGCAGGTGGCAGGGCAAGGTGTATTACTGGAAGACTTGCCTTTCATGGTGTTGATTGAGCTGGCCATCGTAGGTCTGGACTTGATTTGCCAGTTGACTGGGATCTTGGTACCCCCATGAGGTGCAGAACCTGGTGTGGCAGAATCTTCCTTGCCATGGATCTTAAAGGGAGTGGGAATAGGGCCAGGATCACAAGTCTCCTCTTCTGCAGGGGGAGCAGCCAGGCTGGAGTCCACTCGGGTTTTTCTGCACAACTCCTGTTCAGTTGTCTCATTTAAATCCTTCCCTTGCAATCGTGTGGGAGCTTCACAAATCACCCGACCGATCAAAGCATTCTTGGGGATGTTCTCCAGCCATTCTTTCAAGGAGAGTAGATCACAGGTACAGTCCCAAGGGTTGTCCTCCAGCAGGATCTCAGCAATGCCTGGGATCTGTTCCAAAACATCCTCGTAAGGCAAGGTTTTCAGGCGGTTGCCTCGTAGGTCCAAGTGGGTAATTGGCACATACTGGAACACATTGGCTGGTAAGATGCTGATCAGATTGTCATTTAAAATCAGCACCTCCAGCTTGTTTAAGTCCCGGAAGGCCCCCGGGTCAATATCCCTCAATAAATTAAAATCAGCCTGGAGATATTCCAGATCATCCAGCCCCAAGAAAGTCTGCTTGCGAAAAGATTTGAGCTTGTTGTTGTTGATGTGCAGCCTCTTCACCAGCTGCAGCCCCAGGAAAGCCCCCGGCACAATTTCGTGCAAACCGTTGTTTTCCATGTGCAAGCTAACTGCATTGTAAAAGTTAGCGAACTCATTGGGGAAAAGGCGCGTGAGGGAATTGCCGTGCAGGAACAAATGGTAGAACTGGGAAGTGGGGGCTGAGAAACGTTGCAGGCTGGTGAAACCCTTCTTCTCGCAGTCGACGTGCAAGTCGCCTTCGATCTCTGGGCACGAGCAGATCTTCTCTTTGCAAACGTCCCCCGTAACATTCCCGGCAGCCAAACAAAGAGACGTCTCCAGCAAGAGAATCCAAAGCAGCATTTTTACACCGAGCGAGTCATTCCCGAGCTGAAGCACACAGAGGAAAACTACAAGGCAAAAACAAAACAAAACAGGCTTCTTTTCAAGCCGGAGCCCAGTCAAGTTCCTTCCAGGCACGGAATGTCCGAACCATCGTCAAAAATGGGGGGAGGGAAGGTTTGGGGGGGGGGGGAACGGAAAAGGGAGATAAAAATACAGTTGTCTTGGCTAAAGAGGAATGCAGTGAGGCGGAGGGTTGAGAGACGCCGTCTGCTCTCCTTTTAGCTCTCTCTCCCCCCGCAAACACTGCAACAGCCCGGACTCCAGTCAGCAATCATATCCACAAAGTCTCCAGATACACATGGGGAAGCACAAGAAGAAGAACAAAAATTAAAAAAAAGTTGGATACCCCCCACTTCATCAACTCCCCCTCGGTAGCCTCCCCGCCTTCCCCCCGCCAAAGCGAAGTCGATCTCCGGCAGCCTCGGCTAAGGAACGATCTCGCTAGGAATCGCCAGAAGCGGCCGCTGCGTCTGCAGGAGAGTGGCAGGGCTGGAGGGACGAAGGTGGGAGAAGAGAGCTTGCTGGGTGCATGGCTTGGCTCCGGACTGACCTTGCCTCTCTCGCGCAAAGCCGGCCTCGGCGCTGCTGCTGTTGCTGTGGTCGTCGCCCGGTGCCCGAAAGACCCCCCACTCTTCTGGGTGCTGTCCAGTCCCCCTTGGTGCTGAAATCACGCCCCAGCCTAACGGCGGGCTGCCGAACCAATGGCGCTGCAAAAATTCTGCAATCGCTGCGGTTTTGCTCTGTCCACCGCTTCCCTCCTTGCGTTCGCTCTCCCCCTCTCGCCTCTCGGTCTCTCTACTGTCTTTCGGTAATTGCGCTCTGTCTTTTTCCGTCTTTCATCATCTCCTTATTATTATTTACTCATTTACTCACTCCTTCACGCGTCGAAGGCAGGAGTTGTTAGGAGGTTGTGCTCTTTCAAGCCTGGCGCACTCAGAAAGATCTGACACCCTCTGCTGAGCCGCAGTGGCAAAAATCCATCTGCTGAGGGAATGTTGGAGAAGCGGGGGGGGGGGGGGGGGGCGGAGAGATGAGGGAATCCGGGCGAGCGAGCGAGTGAATTAGAAAGGAGCGGAAAAGAAAGCGAGCAATTCAGGGCAAGTTTGGAAGGAGAAATGGGAGCCTCAACCGTCCATCTCCCCGACGCTCTTTCCCGTTCCCCCTTTCATAATGAAAAGTTGAGCCCTGCCTTTCTCCCTCGACCAGCGTTCCCGCCCGGCAGGCGTCGAGCGTGGAGCAGAGCTCGTTCGCCAGGAAAAAGCAACGGAGTGCGCCTGCGGAATCCCGGTGGGGTTTGACTCGAATCAGTGTCAGGAGTCAAGCGACTAGCGATCGGAGGTAATTAGACCGCACACCATTTTTCCACGTCTTGCTTCCTCCCGCCCTGCAGTACAGTGCCTCTCACACTGCGTTTGGCGTCTTCTTGCCGCCTCTGGCTGGTTGGCTCGTTCCCGTTTTTGCGTTTTACCCTTTGCGGAGCCAGCCCTAGCACTGGATGCACGAAGACGCGGCTTCGCGTGTCATCCCGGACCGGTGGCAATCCAGGGCCAGGCACCGAGGCACTGCCCTTCCAATTCGCCACCCGGAGCATTCAGAAATGGGTCGGAACGGTCACCGCCTGCCCTGCTGACTGCCTGCCCGGCATCGGTCCGAGAGGGTCCTCAGAATGAAGCCTTGTGAGGACCGGGGGGAGGGGAGAAACGTTGGGCGACGCGATGGGGCAGCAGCTGGCGGCCAGAGGGTGAGTGGCAGCGGAGCTGCGGCCAGTGAAGGGGTGTGAGATGGCAGAGGGCGAGCGAGATTTCCGTGTGAAGCAAATCACACTGCAAACAGGGGGACTGTGCCGTGAACGGAGGAATGCACAATCTTCCTCCCACTAAGACCCACATTCCCAGTGTGGGATCCATCCCAGTCCATCAAACTTCCCCTGCACATTGTCTAGCGCCTCCACCGTGTCCTGCTCCATCCCCACGAATCCCCTTTCCCAGACCCAGTGGCGCTGTCACACATTCTGCTGACCCTTCTAGCGGGGAGGAGGATGGGGGAAGCGGTGGATCTTCCGCAACTCTCAGGCAGTGCCGAAGAGATACTTATAAGGAAGTCAGCGGGGCAGCTGGTGCAAAGCTTCCTTTGTGTAGATCTGGATGAACCGCTGGGTTAGTTTTTGCACTAGTCAGCTTCGTGTCCGTCCGGTCCAGAAGGGGCTGGTGGGGAGATAGTTCTAAAGTGTCAGTAATGTGTCTTTCCCGGCGTTTCAAGCGAAGCAAAGCTGGGCAAAACACTTTCCATTGGCTGCGAAAGTGCTTAGAGATATGTGATGGCTCTGTGTGTGTGTGTGTGTGTGTGTGTGTGCATGTGCGCGCGCGCGTGTGGCTGGGTATTTAAAAGAACTGCTGCATGTTTTTTGAACATAAATATATATATATATTGATATCCCCCTCCTTTTCCCCAATGCATGGCCAAGCAAAGAACCAGTTGCATCTCGATGGTGCAAAGAATTCCAGGTCCTAAATCATTTTGTAGTAAAGGAGACTGGCCCCAGCTTCTCATGTCAGGGCTGGTGTGTTACATGTTTTCCCATCAGGAACTGGACTTGCTCCTAGTTTCACAGATCTTCCATCCCACAATTATGTTGGTTCTACTAGTGAACTTCATGTCCAGCTAGACAGCTAGTAAGACAGAAGAAGGTGAAGGACTGTAGAATCTAAAGGAGTCTGAGGATCCAGAGTCTAACTACAGTGGTACCTCGGGATATGAATGCCTCTACTAAGTACGTCTCAAGTAAAATCAGGGAGGGCTGAATTAATACAACATTCACTTTAATAAGCATTTCACAGCTTCCATCTGCCACAATTCCTGATAATTTGTAATAGTACCTTGTGTCTCTGTCCGCCCCCCCCCCCCACAAAACAATTGGTGAATCTATCCTTTCCCTGTTTTTTTTTTGTTTTTTTGTTTTTTTGTTTTTTAATCCTGATTAGATTGTAAAGCAGGATATTTGTTTGCTTTGCCCTTCATATTCTTGCCATGTTTTTCCTGCACCTGACTGTAGGATTTTGGTTATTTTTATTTATTTATTTTTTCAGCTGTCAAACTAAGGAAAATACAGATTTCCTCCTAAAAAGAAATGGAGGAATCAAGATAGAAATGAGAATAGGAGCAAATAAACCTTTTAAAAAACTGGCAAAAAGCAAGAAAGGCAGAGAAGGGAAGACACCCACAACTTCCTTAAGATGAGCTATCTGGCTCTTACTCAACATTCTTTATTTGGGCTCTGTTAAAATTATTTCATCTTTGGAAAAAGATATGAGCCTGGAACAAAAAAAAAGAAAAAAGAAAAAAAGTGGGAGTTTAAATGGATGTATTTATGGGGGAGGGAATGTCTGAGAACTGAATAGGAAAAGTAGAACAGTCTTTTGCCATATTTGTTTTAAGGGCTTTATCTTCCTCTCTGTTTCTCTCTCTGTTTCTCACACACACACACACACACACCTCTGACTCCCTGCTTTCCCTTTGCCCTAGGAAGAGATAACCTAAAAAGAAGGATGTGCATCAGTCTAAGGTTATTTGCTGCTGCCGGGAGTGCCTACAAGTCCTTTTCCTCCACAAGGGACAATACTATAAGCAGTCTTGCTGCATAACTGTCTAGTTCTCGTTTTTATCTCTTGCTTCCTGGAAAAATGAGACTTCACCCTTCTGCAGCCTGGCAAGAGGAACCTTGCAGTTTTACACTGTATGATGGGGAGGGGGGAAGGACAGAGAAAAACTATGCTTCCCATGATAGGGTTCTGTGACAGTCACCATGTGGAAGCTGTAGCTCTCTTTAATGAAAAATGCTTCTTAAAGATACATGGATGGAAGGGGGAGACTTTCTTAGTCAACTGCATTAACCCTGAATTTTTATTTTGTGGAAAGGCTTCTGTATAACTTCTAAACATTGCAGGCCCAGCAATTTTCATTCCAGAACATAAACATTAATTCCTTATTCCATAATAAGACAATGCCTGGAATTTCAGCTGCATCCTGTTCATTTCCTCATTGCTGTAAGCTTGCATGGAGAAAAATCAGGAAAGTGGAGCTGGATTTCTTAATTTTTTACCTGAAATTTAGAAAGCACTTACCACCAACCAATAAGCAGAAGTAGAATCAGTGAAACTATTCCCTTCCCATTTGCAGGGCTCTTTACCAAGGCCATGCTAATGTGTATTCCTCTAATCCTTGAGTTAGCAAAAAACAAAACAAAAAAACCAGCATATTGGTATAAGACAGTGTTGTCCAAACTTGGCCACTTTAAGATGAGTGGACTTCAACTCCCAGAATTCCCCAGCCAGCATGGCTGGCTGGGGAATTCTGGGAGTTGAAGTCCACTCATCTTAAAGTGGCCAAGTTTGGACAACACTGGTATAAGATGTACTGTCTTGGTAGCTCAGTCATATTCTGCCTTCTGAATGAAGTTGAAGACAGGTGTCTTTACATAACTGATGGAGGACAAGTTAAGGGAAGGGATTGGAGAATCCCTTCTCCCTTTTGCTTTCCAGCTGGAGAAACATACACCAGACATTGTATCTGAAGTGGGACTGGGAAGATGTAAGTTTTGACATCTTCACAATTCACATTGGTTTTACACTGGATTTTTACATAAGTGCATTCCAAGGAACCCAGGCCAATAATTGTAAACTGGGTTTCCTTTTGGAAATGGGTTTATTGCTCTTCTGGAAAAAAACTGCTATTCTATTCCAGAACAGACTTATTATGGAACAGCACTAAAACCATGTTTGGAAGTAGCCCTCAAAACAACTGACAGGTGAAGGAGAGAAGCTTGCAACATGAAGTGGGAAGGAGTTTTCTCACTGTAGTGAGAACTCTCCCCGCCCCATGACTTTTGGCTCTTTTTAAAGTAGTAAATCAGCAATAAAAATGACATTTTGAAAAGGGAAACTTTCAGCAAAAAAAGAGGAGGATTCTGAAATTGCCTTACATTATACAGGCTGAAAAGTCACTCCCAGCTCTAGTGTTAATACTGTTGTGTGTTTCTATGCACATATGCATACACATTCCTGCATCTATGCACCTTTTACCACCCATCAGTGAAAGCTTTCTTGATGCTGAATTAAATATATAAATCAGAGGAACCCCATAATCACTTCTTGTCACTTTTTGTGAGATGGGCGATATCTAAATTTGAAATATAAATAAATAAATAATCCCAAATGTCATTGCAGTTAAAGGCACCTCCTGTAATTCTTGAACAGATTTCAGGGAAGTATGTTGGAGTTGGGGGGATAAGATTAGGATTTTTTTTTTTTTACAAGTTTTAAATGAAAAGCTAATGTATTTTGTCATCCAAACACTTCTGAATTTGAATTAATTGGTGTTTGGAGAGAAAGAAATTATTATTGTTATTTTTATTTAAATACAAAATTAATCAGTCTCACTTTTCTCTAGTAAATTTCATGGGGGGGGGGTGCTCTTTTGCTGGATGAAGAAGGGAGAAGACAGAGGCAACTCTTAATATTTTAGCAGACTAATTGAAAAAGAAGATTAACTATGAACTGCAACCTTCCCCATCCTGCCTGCAAGGAGGAAAAAAATAAAAACAGGGGAAGGGACTGCTAGCACTGACATCTGCATACAAACACACACATCTAAACATCCAAAGATTTTTCTTAAAGCAGATCTAACACTCTTTCACAGAATGCTAAACCTGAATTTAAAAGGAGTCCCCATAACACCTAACCATTAGTTCAGAAAACACTGTCCAGTATTGTGCGATCAGATTCCTCTGCAGCAGTCAGATGTCCCATCTCTTCAGCAGCCCACGCCAAATGGCCATGGAGGATAACACTGGGTGGCCAGAAGGGAGGAGGTGAGCCTGCAGCAGCCTAAAATAACAAGTGAGAACTAGTCAGATTCTTGTCCTTTACCTTGTGCCAATACAGCATCAGTGAGATATTGTAGATCATTCATAAGGCAAGACTTGTACCAGCATTTAAAAAAAAAACAACTTAAAAACAAAAACAGTTAAGAATGAACTTAAGCTATCTAAGTGGCATGCTGAGGATGAGACAGTGTGACTTCATGAGGACATATCCTCTTAAATAAGTTACAGATGCATCTTCAGGCTGTAGTTAGCAATATATGAGGGTGAGCCTACAGCAGATCAGTTCAGCTTCCTGGCATCGTTTCTATGGCTCCAGAAAGGAAGACTGGAAGCACAGAAGTAGATTTGCATTTGAAGAAAGTTTCCAACAGGGTTTGGCTTCTTGGAAAAGCCTACATTTACTCCCTTGTTGGGTGGGAAGTCATTGCTCTTTATTGTAAGTACTTAAACAGTGGCTGGGAACTACTGGTTAGATGTACTGTACTAGCCTCCTGGATCAAATCTAAACAATTTCCAACCCTATGATCAACATAGTTCCAAAATATGATTAATCTTACCCAAAGCAAGTTCATAAAATCTCATTATGAATATTTCTCATCATCATCAATTGTCATTCCTGCACACTCATATCACACTTTACTAAAAAGGTAACATTTTTAGTACCAATTAACCAATACCAATTAACCATACCAATTAACATTTCATTTCTACTCTGTCTGAAAGCAAGGGATTACTCAATGACCAGGGCTATAGTTGAATCAGACCCAAATTCAGAATCACTTTAACATTACTTGAAAACATGTGAAGTGGTTGAATGCTTCAAGCCATATGCAGCGTGCATTTCCTCATCACTGAAGAATAATAGCCATTTCTGTGCAAATGAGATTAGGGAGAGTACTTCTAAAAAGGCCTAAGATTTAACATCACTTATTTTAGAAAACATCAAAAATCACTGAAAAAACAGCAACAACTCTATTTCTTATTTTTCTAATGGGAATTAAACAAACAAGAAACACCTGGTAACTAGTAATACCTAGCCATCCTTTGCTGATCTCAGTAGACTAAACAGAGTCTGTCCAGATTAATGCTTGGATGGAACATTATCAGAAACTTGTAGTTTAGAGAGAGAATTGGGGGATAGGAGAAGGCAAGAGCAAATCTCTTCTGGGTATAGGTAAGAAAAATACGTGGATCTGTGTTCAACATGGAGACTTGACTTTTACTTTTGTACTGTAAAATGTGCAAAACTAAGAAAATTTTATGAATATGGCAACAATGTTGTTAAGAGTTACACTAGCTGGCTTTTGGGAGAAAGTTTATACCATCTTATCACTTTATGCAAAGGCCAATACATATATTACCAAATTACATGACTAAATGAATTTTGAGAAATTGAAATATACAGTCAGTAATATTTGTAGTGTATCTAGAAAACATTTTAATGAACTTCATTATGAAAATATGGGCATTAAGACAGGCTTATAAATGTTAGAAAATTAATGGAGGAGAAGCCTCTCACTGTTCCTTAGTTATTTAGCTGCTGCTTCTTCTTCTTCTTCTTCTTCTTCTTCTTCTTCTTCTTCTTCTTCTTCTTCTTCTTCTTCTTCTTCTTCTTCTTCTTCTTCTTCTTCTTCTTCTTCTTCTTCATCATCATCATCATCATCATCATCATCATCATCATCATCTAATTTTCAGTAAGCATATTTAAAGCCAGACTAGATTCTAAGAAGGATGTTATATGCTCATACCTGCAGGGAGTAAAGTAGGTGACCTTGACATAAATATGCAAGAACTGTTACCTAGGCAAAAGGCCTGAAACATTTTTTTTTAAGTCCTAGGAAAGAATATGTTATTCAGAACTTGCTCAGGCAATGGCTTCCTGATTCACTGGGGTATAAGAAGAAGTGGAAGTAGAGCAAATCAGACTTGCAAGATTCTGTTATTGTAGCCTGTCTCAATAAAGTATAGTTCTATTCTTCGTATGGAGTTGATTTTCTGGTCTGATCTTTCTAGTGTACCTGACAGTCCTGTACTTCTAAATTCTCAGAGAATCAAGTTGTCTGCTGTTAGAAACAGAAAGACTGGAAACTGATTACATGCCAATTCCAGATGACCTGGGATGGTACAAGCTCAATTAAATCCTTGGATTCATTCAAGACCAGGTCTATTGAATTTAGGTCTCATTGAAAACATTGTAACAAATTAGTCAAGATGATTTTAGCTTTCTTACTTCTGAGCTCTTTTAAGCATAGGACCAGATATAGCAGGTATACATCTCACGCCTACTTCAAAACAGTCTTCTGAAGCAAGGGCATGTAACCTACTCAGGGATCTAAGTGTGCCTCTGTGTTGATCATTGCTCAGCCTTCTTAGTGTTACAAAAAGCTAATAGAAGTAAGAATGTACTTTGCTCAGGCAAATGCTTGTTCAATAACATCTACAACTGCCACTAGGGGGTTCTAGTCAGATCTGCATGTGGTCCAGTTAGACATAATCCGTATATATTGACTAGCTAAGATGCACAAGGTAAGATTCCATGGCATGTCTTTGTGCATAAAATCATACTTGTACAAGCCATAGGGTACTGAATATAACCATATGTCCCATTTGATAATATGGAGGCCTTTATATAATGTGCTTCATATAGGGGCAGGGACTACAGCCAGCATTTTTGGGACAGTGTCAATTCACATATCCTGCTAAGGATAACTGTTTTTTGGGACAGTGACAATTTTTGGGACAGTGACAGGTGTCACATATCCTGCTAAGGATAACTGTTATATGGCAGTGAGCAGATTTGATCAAGATGTTGCCCTGCTTGACATCCAATCTAGTATAAATCTGCTGTCAGGACAAATTTCAGGGCCCCCATAAAATGCCATTGTTACAACATTCTAGACAATGGAAGATTAGATGTTTACAATCAATATATAATATAGCTCTGCACTTTTACTAATTTGATCTCTTTAAATTCCCTTTCCCATCTTGACACATTTGAAACTACAAAGAGAAGTGCAATGAAGCAGCCAACAAGTTATAAAACAGAATATTAAATTGATCAAGGTAGACTGGCCTTATGATGCACGTGACTGTTAAAATGGTATGCTGCCCTTTTCTCAAATAAGTTATTATGTAATGAAAAAGGTTTTTGTTATTTAAAAGTCACTGCAGTATAATTGTGAATTGTTCACATACACAGAACCACTCTTTTTTCATAAAAGTTCAGAGGAACAAAGAGTACGACTTCTGAGTTTCATTGTAGGCATTCCTATTACTATGCTATTTTGGTGCCATATATTTCTACGTAAAAGGTATAGGCTAGTTAGGCTGGGTGTGGTTTTCAAATTTTTTGCAGCTACTTCCATATAAAAAGACTTAAGATCTCATTATTTTCTGTTAACTTCAAACCACTTATCCTGATTTATCTATAGAGTCTTTTTTCTTTTGTACCCACAAACATCCCTTGGCAATGTATTTTTTTTGCCACAATCTTATGTTGTTGTTTTCATCTTGTCCCTAATTCATAGATGATATGGGCTTAAGTTGCCATTAATTGTACTGGTGTTTAAAATACTGCTTCTTCCCCTTCTTAGAAACAGCCCAAAGGCAGCTTCAAGGCTTTGTCACCCATTATTTTAGAGTCAAGTTAAGTAAGTTCAGTGAAATGACACATAGACAGTAGAGGCATGATGGAGATCAAAAACAGTGAAAACAAATTTAATGTGGGCATAATTTTATGCCAGTTCAAGAATGGATGGAGTTGATGGCTACTCAGTAATGGCAAAAAAGCTTAAAAGACATAATAAATAAATACAAATACCTGCAAATAGAAGTAGAATGACTATGGCAAAAGAATGTAAAGATAGTACCAATAGTTATAGGTGCCTTAGGTGCAATTCCAAAACATCTGGAGCACCATTTGAAGACCATGGCATTGACAAAATCACCATCTGTCAATTGTAATAGGCAGCTTTACTTGGAACAGCTTACAGCCTGCGACAATACCTTTAACATCATCAAACAATAGCATCTGCCTATCCCAGGTCCTTGGGAAGGACTTGATAGGTGGATAAAAATGCCAAATCCAGTCTAAACAACTGGCTGACTGTGTAACCCACCATAATAATAATCCAAAAATTGTAGAGCTGCTACCACATTTATGAATCTGCTGTAATTTGTTGTTAAATTACAAAATCTTTTAAGGAATGGCAATCTCTAAATATTTTGGGAGAGAGAAAGAGAAAGAGAAAGACAGAGAAAGAGAAAGAGAATTTGGAGCCTGTGTCAGGAACTACCTATGAAATCTTTGCAGAACACCAGTGATCCCTGGCCAGTGCCGTGAGGTATGTTTTAGTGATACAGATTGAACCAATGTGGTGTAGTGGTTAAGGTTTTGGACTAAGATGACTAAGAGACTCAAGTTCAGTTCCATTCTCTGCCATAAAAGCTCATGAATGATGACTGTTCTTGGACCTAAGATCCTTTCTTAGCCCAACAGACCTCAAAGGTTTGCTGTAGTGGTGAAAAAAAGAGGGGGGGGCACAGAATTAAGCTGGAGGAGGAAAAGTAGAATATAACTCTAATAATAAATAAATAAATAAATAAATAAATAAATAAATAAATAAACAAACACACAGGGAAGATTAATTTTAAAGGGTTCTCACACAACACTACCTCTCCTGAGTTGTTCTTCAGATACCATAGGATCCTCTCAGTGTTTAAATCAGACCTGACCTTTTGGTTCCTATTCTGAGCAGGGTCTATCATCACAGACCCTTGCAAAGATCAAGCTCTTTTGGGGGGGGGGGGGAAGGCTTGCAAGAAAAATCATAACGCCCACTACAAACAGAAAGAGGAATGTCAAGAAAAGCGTCTATTACTAAGAATGAACATGTCCCTTGGAACTCTGAAATTGAAGCCTACAGACATTTAGTTTCCTGAACTAGCTGCTGCTGGAGAATTATCAGGAAACATGGATAAAAGAGTTCCAATTTTAAATATCCTGCTCTGTACGAAAATATATATGCTTTATGTTAGTTGAGCAGAATAAAATCGTGGTGTCTGATTCCATATAATAAGGCAACATCAAAGCAGGAATTACCTGGATAATGTAATAGTCAAATGGCTTTTTGTTGTGGAAGAAAATCCATATGTCTTGATCTTAACATCATCTTGCTACTCTCCAGTAGAACCTTTTTAGAAATATTGTAAAATGTTAAATTACTAAATGTATCTAAATGCAAAAGTTATGTGTTTAGAGTGAGAATTTTCTTCCAACAGTTTGATTTAGATATAACATGTTTTTGACTTTGTCATGTGTCAAATGTGAAACCTCTTCAAATGTTACAGAGCAAATCTTGTTCATGTTGCTACAGTAATGCATGTATGCATCTTGTGACGGATGTGTTGAGTTCTTAAGTTACACCTAACAGATCCAGTGGAAATAATGTTCTCACTCTTCTGCAAAAGTAGCAGAGCAATGTATGCAGTTCCTCTGATCATCTGAAAATGGGAAAACAGTCTTGAGCAACATTAACATCATGGTGACTCTGTTCACATGACTTCTTTATACAGGTTACTGAATTAACTCCTTGTATTGGTTCACACAATGCACTGTGTGAACAACCAAACTGACTGGGTTCTCACAACACACTGAGTACAAATACAAAACCTAACCAAGGTTAAAACTAGCCAGATTACTAGTGTAATATTGTGCCAATGCAATTCCCAGGTCTTTAAATAACCCAATTAAAAATATTGTGTAAACACTTTATTGAGTTCATTAGGGCTTCAGAGACTTGTCCACATTTTCTTATTTCTAACGATGTGCAAAACATTTAAGATCATTTGATTGAATACCCCTTCCCACTTTTGAATTGAATCATCAAATAAAATTATTTGGTAATTTAATGAACCTTTGTGCATACACAAGCATACCTTTTATCAGTGATTAATATTGAATTGAGTTGATTACTTGAATCAAATATTGGAATGGAAATCATGAGTTAAATCTCTTATTCAGATTAGATCGTGGGTAGTTCACATAGTTCTAGAAATTTTATCTGTGGCCATTCTGAGGCTCCTTCTGCTCTAGAATCTGAGCATATAGGTGTGTGTTGAACCTCCACTTTTAGGAGATTTTATCAGATTTTTAAAAGCCCCAATGTTTTAATTGAAAACACATTTTCTTAGTAAAAGGTTCAATTTTTAAATTACATTCACATCAACAAATCACTGGCAGCTTTTGCAAAGAAAACCTTCAAAGAACATCCTGCATTTTCCACAAGTGCAGAAGTACCACTTGAGTAGTAAATTTTAGCCCTGACATAGAGTTCACAGTGGTCAGGAACAGGAAAAAGCATACAATTTGGGTGGGGTGGGGTGGAAGAGTTACTCTGTTTGAAATGTCACTGTGACAATGGATAAATTTAACTCTATGGAACACTCCATACAATGTAGAAAGGATCCATTTTCCCTCCCCCCTCCCCCCCTCCCCCAAAATAATCTCTGGCAAGAAACTTCTCCTGGTAATGAATTTGTCTTTCTGAAAGAAATCCAATATGATAGCTTGGAATATCTCCAGCCTTTCACATACTTAAATCCCCCAAAGCCAAACAGACAGCATTCTTTCATGCATGTACTTTAAAGGGAGTTCAAAAAGTCTTGAATGTAGTTGCTGATTAAAAAAAATAAATAACACAAATAATACACAAGCATCAGGATGCTTATTCTGAAATGCTAATTATGAAGCATTTGAGTTCTGGTTGCCCAGGCCTATGATTGTGCTATAAATTTATCACAAAGGCATTTGGTTTTTAGAGCTCCTTAGGGATTCTCCCAGCAGCCTTTCAATCCTTTTCTGGGAAAACTGTTTTGTTTTGATTTTTGTCCTGTTTGGAGATAGCCACACTTAGTGGGGATTTTCAAGTGAACACTTTTTTGGCAACATGTATTTAGACAGTTTAAGAACTGGATAAACATATAAGTCCATATCAAAATTATTATTATTTAATTCATACTCAGTTCTGTTAGACAAGGAAACCGCTGTCATCCACCTTGCAACAAGAGGGAGATGCAATGGGAAGGCAAATTACCCAAAATTAGGAAGGAGATACCTTGTAAAAGGTCTCTTTTGTTGATAAGTAAGGGTGACATTAAATTAAGTACAATCTTCATTCATACCTTCATCAAAACAAAACAGCTTTATTTTGTTTCTGAGAGTTTTCTTGATGAAGGAACTACAACATCGGGGGAGGAGGAGATAAATAACTGAATCTTGCAGAAATCTGGGAACCTGAACATTATTTGTGAATATTTCAATTATTGATGAATGGATGGAATTGACAATCACAGTTTTTCACTTTTCTTCTTCTTTTTTTTTAAATTTAAGGATAATTTTTGTTTAGTGAGAAAACACAGGCAAGACCAAGGTTGCTAGGAAACCTAACATCTGTATTCATTTCCCCACCATGACAACCACTACAACAAAATGTAGCTTCCTACTTAGGTGATTTGTACAAATTTGGTATTTCTTTTGTTTTTGAACATTGGAAACCTTAGAAAAATAAAAACTATTCCAGAGATTTCATGAGACTAAGCCATGGAGTTCTGGAAAGAATTTTGCTCTGCATATATATAGCCCTAAGCTCTTTCATAATAGATTTCTGTTTTCTTCACAGAAACACAAACAACATTATGCTATTGTGTGTATAAAAAATGTTTACTTAATGATCCTGAATGGATAAAGATGCAGAGATTCAGCGTAGTGTGTTACCATTTAATAGTAACATGTAAAATCATTCCTGGAAGCAAAACATAGAAAAAAGTTACTTATTAATCATCAAATACTGAACTGCAGAGCATTCATCTGGGAAACTTTGATTGAAATTTCGAATAAAGAAATTATATTAAATTAGTCAGGATTATTCAGAACTCAGAGAACATTAGTGAAGATCCAAATAATGATGATACTATAATTCTATTTAGGAGCTTTGCCTCAAAAGGACAGATTAACAGACATATGAAGCTTATTGGCCCCTTACTACATGTCATTTAACAGGAAATACTATTTTTAGCAAACGTGAATAGGAACCCCATTTATGCTTTTTATCAGAACAAGTTAGGGAATCAAAAGATGATTATTAATGATTTGGAGGGCAGGTTGGTATGCACGGTGCCATATCACTTACAAGTGTTTCCTACAGTATTGAAGCATAATATTGAATAAGACTCTTACTAGATTAAGGCTACAAACCTTTACTAACTTACCTAGGAATAAGTGCCACTTAACTCTGTAAAACTTTATGTCTGAGTAGGAAAAAAATCACATTGTTCAGCAAATGTGGAAAATATGAAACTGAGTCATGAAACTTGCTTATGCTGTTAGTTCATTTGATCAATCACACCTGAGAACCAGCTCCCTAAGAGATCAATTACAGATCGATTATAATTAATGATACTACGATCTGCTGCGTGCAAATCATAGGTTTATTTGTGAAGCACTTATGCACATATATACATATATAGTTGTTTCACTAACAATATTATTGTATCCCCATGGAGGAAAAGAGGTTTATTAGGGGTGGCATGCACACCTGGTGGGTCACTCTGAGTTTGGTGTGCTCCACTGAACAGTTTGCTTCAGGCTGTGTGTGATAGTCTTTCATTTCTAGGGAACTGAAAATTCCAGTTCAAATATGTCCTTTCCTGTTGTAAATTCTTTCTGTAAGATAGAATCATACTTCGGGTTTGGACAGCTCTGATCCTGGTTTACTGACTTGGAAAATGGCTACTCATATCTGGCATACAAAAGGCACAAGATGTCAGAAGATATGGAACTGGATTTCCTTCACTTTTCCTCCTCCTTCTTCTGTTTACTAATCCAGACTTCAGTGACATTTACCAATGGAGACATTTTGAAAGGAGGTACAATATATTAGTTTTGGGGAAGGACGGTGTCATCAAGAATACAAAAGAGTTAAACTTGTCCATCCACTGCTAGTTGCTATTTAAACATTAAAACATGCTTACATAACAGTGTAATATTGACTCAAAAACGTGATGGCAGGAATTGCTCCAAATCCATGCAGGCAATATATTTATTAGGCCAACTCAAGTTTTACAACATCATTCCAAGTTTTCTAATTTGAATCAAAGTCATCATTCTGTTGAAAAAATACCCTAAAGAGAAGTGCTAAAAGACAATCAATTATTCAAATACAGCATGAGTTTTACTGTTAATTTGTCATAAAAGCAGGGTTTCTTCTTGAGATGTACCACTGGTCACATATATCCAGCAGTGTTGCCTAAATAGTATCCATGATAGAATAACCTCTAGCCTTTCTAGAGACGAGAAAGTATAATCTGAAATGAGGTTCACCAGCAAGGGCAGCTTTAAACTAAATTCTAAAGTTATCCTTCAATATTTTATTGAATTCACATACTGTATATAGCAATAATCACCATTCACAGCCAGACAAAATCTCCTCTGTTCTGAAACAGCATGAGACATCACATTATTATGACATTTGAAAAGAAAAGAAATTAAAACAAACAATTCTTTCATCAGCTGCTAAGGAAAAGATCTGGAAAGTTTGAGATATAAATATCTCGATATGTATGTATATTGTCTTATGTACACTTATGCATTCTAACCTCTTAAGTGTTTGGTTCTTCACATTGGCTGACCATTGATCTAGTTTAAAGAGATTCTTCTGGAGCTCTTCACCATCACTTTTGTTTTTACCACTCTGCATAGTTCAGTATCATCAATAAAATTGGCCAGCTCTTGGGCAGTGATAAGCCAAGCTCATTTATAAATCAGTTAAAAATAACTGGTCCCAATACAGATCCATATGGGACTTTGCCTCTTACTTCCTGTGAAAGAAAGGAATGGAAAAGAGAGTAGATATAAACATCAGGTGATAGCAGGTAAATCAGTTGAGAGGTTTTCTCATAAAAGACAGTTTAGCCCCACTTGGAAAGAAGCATTTCAAATCATTCAATGAGGCTCCATCTCATTAACTCACTATAAGCAAGGATGGGGAACTTTTCTTACAGCTTCTAAGTTTCTGTATATGCCTAGACTAACATTAACGATACCTTACCAATACCTTTGTCATTCTTGCTTCTTCACCATGCCAAGCAGTGTCAGGCTTGGCATTTCCCTTCATTTAGGAAATTGGCCATTTATTTTCCCTCTTTGCTTCCTGTTTTTTTAACCAGGCGTCAATCCATAAAAGACCAAATCCTCATATCCCATTACTGCTAAGTTTACTCATGAACCTTTCATAAGGAACTTTGTCAAAGCCTTTTTGAAAATCCTAGTACACAGTGTGGACAACTCAACTTCATCTATGTACCTGCCGAACTCATAGAAGCTCTAAAAGATTGGTGAGGCAAGATTTACTTTCACAGAATCCATGCTAATTGTCCTTCATCAAAGCTCTATGTGCCCAGCTATTTCTTTTCTTTGTGTTTCTACCAATTTGCTTAGAAGAGACAGTAGGCTAAGCAGCCTATCATTTTTCAGATATCTCAGTCCCTTTTAAAAATTAGTGTCACGTAGGCTGCTGTCTAGTTCTCTGGCACTGAGCCTTATATGAGAGAGAAGTTACATATTTTTGGCTGGGTCAGCAGTTTCACATGAATTATTCAAGAATGTTTGGGAAGATGCCATCAGAACCCAGTGATTTGTTGAAGTTTCCTGAGATGTCTAAAGTATCTTCTCCTGTTACCTCTATTTGCTTTAGTTGTTTCAATTTCTTCACTGAGGAAATCAACACACCTGATTTACCTGTTCTATATCTTCAGTAATAAAGACATTACGCAAAAGGCACCTTCAATTTTCCTATGATCTCCAGTCTTCCTTGAGGATCCTTCTTGCTCATTTCTCATCTAATGATCTAGCACTTCCCTAGGTTTCTGCTTCAGATATATTTAAAGAGATTCTTTTTGTCTATCTATCCCTCCCTCCCCATATGTTCATCAAATTATTTCCCCTATTTCTTATTATCACCTTATACTTGCTTTTTTTTTTTTTTTTTGGTCCAAATTTGTGCCCCTTTTTCTTTTCCTCCTAGGGTAGGCTTTCCATTTTTAACATTCCTGGTTACTACTGGAAAACCGTGCTGCTCTTTTGCTGCTATCGGTTGACCCTTTCTTATGTTGTAGAATACTGTACATTGTAATAAAGCCTCTATAACTTTGTCTTTGAACAACCTCTGGGCATTAAAAAAAGATTGGGCTTCTCCCCCCCCCCGCCCGGTTTCTTTTTTACTAGTTCCCTGATTTTTTGAAAATTTTCTCTTTTTGTAGCCAAATGTGATTGTGCTAGCACTTTTTTTTATTCCATGTATGTCCTAGTTCATACTAGTTCACCATTCAGGATTAAGCCTAGGGTTGCCTCCCCACTGGTTAGTTCCAGTACCAACTATTCCAAGGTACATTCAGGGTATTTACAGTAGATATAGGGTTTCTTTGTCATGGCCTGAAAACTCTATGTGAGAATAACTGAAGTGACCCGTTATTACAAGAACTTCTCTGCTTGCCTCCCTAATTTCACATACTATCTCAGGTCCAGTCTCAATATACTGATCAGATGGGCAATGGCATATCACATTATGGTTCTGTGGAAAAATCTGGTCTTCCACTGTTTTCTGACATATCTTCATCTTGTTTGTCAAGTATGGAGGGTAGACATTGTTTCAATAGATAACTAGTAAGTCATCTGAGTTCTGGAGTATGAAGTGAGAGAACCCCAACTTTACATGATGAAGAGTTCTTGGAGAATTCAAAGCATGCACCTTATTTTTAAACCTTCAGTTGACCTACTAAAGGTATTATTTGCTGCAATATTCTGTACATGGTGTTAGCTATGAAAAGTGTCCAGGAATTTCAATTAGTGCTGCTAACCAGTATAAGGTACAGGGGTCATCAAGGAGCACTGATCTTGTACTGAAAAAAAAAAAAAGTGTATTTGCTCTCAGTTCCTTACTAGAGACAAATTAAGATATGACAGAACAAGTGGCAGCAGCACCTAGATGATGATGATGATGGTGTTGGTGATGATGATAATAAGAGAAGAGAAAGAACTGGAGAAAATCACAAGGTGCTAACACCTGCAAACAGAAATAGAATGACGGTGGCAAAAGAAAGCAAAGATACTATCAATAGTAATAGACACCGTGGGTGCAATTCCAAAACATCTGGAGCACCACTTGAAGACCATCGGCACTGACAAAATCACCATCAGTCAATTGCAAAAGGCAGCTTTACTTGGAACATTATATCCTCCAATGATACTTTTAACACCATCAAACAGCATCTGCCCATTCCAGGTACTTGGGAAGGACCTGATAGGAGGATAAAAATGCCAAATCCAGCCTAAACATCTGGCTGACTATGCAACCAACGATAATAAAAATTTGTAAGCGGGGCTGGCCTTGGTTAGTATTAAGATGTCAGGCTACTAGAAAATAATATGGGATAGTCAAAACAATATTCCAAAATAAAGCAGTTGCAAACCATTTTCCTAGAGATTCACAGAACACCTTAAACGCAAAACAGCAACTGGCAAAACTGGATGGTTTCTGATCAATACTAAGTAAAACATATGTTTCACATGGAACTATTTTGAGTGACATGAGTAGAAGTTGTCTTGCCCTTTGCAACTGAAGTGTTACTGAAATTTACTCTAGAACAAAGAGCAGAAAGAAAAGTAACATGTCCTTGCTAATTTTAGTTTCAGCTGCGGGTGGACATTTGAGAGTTCAGTGGCAGACATTTAAGGAACAAATGGCTCAATGAGAGAGCTGTTCTGGATCTGCTTCCTCCTCCATTCATTATGCCATTGTTGGACTGCCTAGAGTGTAAGCCACCACTCTGTCTTGATAAAGAGTCCTATGCGGAGTTGGATTTACTTTGTATAAGTTAATGGAAGCATGTGGCCTTCAAAAGACAAAACCAAACCAAACCCAGCAGGTAGAATGCAAATGCAAACCTTACTGATATGCTATTGATTTGATTGGTCTGCTGAGTTTGTGGGCTGGCTCCACTCTATGCATTCTTTTAGTCTCTACAGATTCAGAATGTTTTATAAATGCAGCGAGTCTTCACCTTCAAAGATGCTCCGAAAACTTCACATTCAAAAGGAAAAAGTAGCATGTACAAACTGTGCATGAACACCTAACAGCAAGCCTTCAACGTGACATTTTTTTCCATAGTTTTCTATGGTAATGGTTTATTTTGGTTTGCTTGTCTGCTTTAAAACTGGCTTTTTGGTGAGTGAGTGTATTTGAGTGAGTGTATTTAAAGGAAGGAAGGAAGGAAGGAAGGAAGGAAGGAAGACAGACA
Source organism: Python bivittatus (assembly GCF_059951505.1). Lineage (NCBI taxonomy): Eukaryota > Metazoa > Chordata > Lepidosauria > Squamata > Pythonidae > Python > Python bivittatus. Next base: position 6,608,907 of record NW_028277044.1, on the reverse strand, counting down.
GACAGACAGACAGACAGACAGACAGACAGACTCTGGTTGGCTTGCTAAATGTTTGGTACTCTGCATTCTCTTGTACTCCATAGTGCAAAACACTGGCTGGTTGGTCTGCTGAGCTTAAGATTGTATAGGCACTTTTCATGTTCCAGTGTATGGTTGATACTGTGCAGGGTGCATTTCCTGCAACACCATTTTTCAACTCCTTGGATTGACTTGTTTGCTTCTGTTCTTCTGCTCTTTTAGCACATTAAATATAAAGGAAGAGCTGTTTTGAGCTGTTTTGCCATGCAAAGGTGTGTGCATGACTCATGATGACTCTTTTATTCTGTGTGCCACTGACAATGTAAATATAGTTTACTCCTAAGAAGTAAATGTTAGCAATCAAGCAGGGAGGGATTTGTTTGTGTGCTTATTTCTCAGAGGGAGGGGGGATCACTTTTAGGCAGCAGCTCCATCCCTCTATCCCCCCTTCCTTGGCAGCCAGCCAGTCAAGAGCTACAAGTGTAGCCAGATTGCCTGCAGTGGATATCTTCATGATCATGCAAAAACTTCCCTGTGAATCAAAATCCTGGTTCCACACCATCCACAGAGGTGGAGAGGAGGGATAAGGCAGATGCAGAAAACTGACTTAGCCAGAAGCATCTACCAGTAACTGCCCAGGCACAGTGTCAAAAGATTATTCTTCTACTAAACCTGGGAGAAGAGGAGACCCTCTGGCCATTTCTTCTAGTTAGAGAAACAGGAGAAAAAGCAGAGCAGAACTAAATGGGTAGATCGTGTGGTGTTAACTTGTGTTTGTCCACATGATTCTGTCAGTGCAGTGGTAATAGTTCTGCTGTGGTTACCCAGAAATGCACCCACCAAGCTTCATGCCCTATCTTTATTTTTAAAGATTTATTTATTTATAAAGTATCATGATGAACAGCAAAGCACCAGCCTCAACCATGACTTGTATTTCATCTGAGAAAATAACATGGTAAGTGACTTCCTCACAGTAATGTTTTGTTTATGTTATATTTGTCTTTTGTGACAGATCACATCCATGTTTTTGCACTTACAGTTTGCCAATGACATACTTTTAAAAGAGTATTCCTGGGTCCAAAATTGTTGAAGACCTCTATTCTACCCAATTCTTTCCAAATATGTTGCACAAACAAACAAGTTTTTTTTTCCTTCTCCTTCTTCCCACCTCTTACTTTAAAGTCTGTTTATAGCTTTGCACCATTTCTTCCTATTACTTTAAATATGTAATTGGATTCAATGCTACTTTTAGAATAAAATGACAGACAGTTATAAGCACTTCCTTCCTTCACCTAGGTTGATCTCCCTTTTTTTTCCTTGAGGTTCTTTTTCTTAGAATTAACACTGTTATAAATCAGAGAAGAGTTTTGCCACCAGTCTTATAATTATTATGTGCATTGATGATTTCATCAATACAAGAATGTTGATCTGGTAACCACCACACATATGCTTCTGTAATCTCAAAATGCAGTGTAGGATGAATTGTTCATCCATTTACTTCAGAACTGAATATGTTCTCTGTTGCTTGACCCTTAAAAGAATTAACAAAATTAGGCTTTTTTCTAGGTAGCTACATTTTTTAAGGCTCCAAACCTAACAGATCAAAGAAACCTAATACATTCATGACTCAGGACTAGATCTTGTATCCACTATTAATTCACAATATGCTAAATATTATACATCTGCAAAGAAAGAACTTCCCAAACCCACCTCTTTCCTTTGAAATGCAATAGAGGGAAAAGACATTTATAGCAACCCCTCTTCACCACTCTAACATCTGATCTGCCTTGTCATTCACAAGTTGTTACTTAAACCCAAAACCCTCCAGATCTGGCCATTAAATTAGTTCTCAAGGGGGAAAGTGGGGAAAATGGGTAGAGTTGGGTGTTAATTGCCATTCATGCAAAAGTGACATTCATAAAAAGGGGGAAAGAGCTACAAAAATCTCAGTATATATATATGTATATATGTATATGTGTGTGTGTGTGTGTATGTATGTATGTATGTATGTGTATATATATATATATATTTATATATATATATATATATGAGATTTTTGTAGCTCTTTCCCCCTTTTTATGAAGCAGAGAGTTTGCAGAGAGTTATTTACTACACTACTAAATTACAAAGTTTAATTCCTAATAATCTTGCTGAAAATTCCAACCTTGGTTATCAACCCTATATATATATATATATATATATGTATGTATGTATGTATGTATGTATACACACACACACACACACACACACACACACACATACATACAGTATATAGGGTTGATAACCAAGGTTGGAATTTTCAGCAAGATTATTAGGAATTAAACTTTGTAATTTAGTAGTGTAGTAAATAACTCTCTGCAAAACATGTGTTGGGCTTCACATTATTATATTTTATGTATAACATGCTCAAGTTCCTTCCTTATTTCTTATTTCCCCCTGTCTCCATTGACTTGAATGGGGACACATTGGTTGTTGAGGAAGTCCAATCCATACATGAGTTTTAGGGCAGATTTATTCCTCCATTGTGATACTATAGGACAATGCAGACTTACAATGGCTGTTATCCATTACTTGGCCTTGTAGGAGAATTTTTCAAAGTCCACTTGGACTGGAAATCAGCACACAATTTCACTGACGCACAAACTGTTTTGTTTTGGTACCAGAGGTGAAAGCTAATACTAAAATTGATATGTATGTCTGGGTAACCCCTTTATACAGAGTTTTACAAACTACTGCAGATATACATGTGATTGGATATAGCAGGAAGATCTTTGATTGGATATAGCAGCACATCAGTTGTTTAATTAAAGCTCAACTATAAGGTGATGAGGATAGGGTTAGAAATGCAATGGTGATTTTGATAGCAGAAAGAGACAATATTGCATGAACATAGTTTCTTTCTGGAGACTTACTGTTATGGGGTTTATCAAAATATCCCTGATACCCAAAGTCTATGTTCACCTATGTATCTTTTCCCAACCTATCAGCATTTCTTGGCCTTCTAAACATCTTATGGCTGATCTGACTATTCATTTTTCCCTGGGAAGGTATATTTGGAGAGGGCATTGTTTACTTGCCTAAACTAACACCATATTTTCTTCTTCAGTCTAAACCATAATTCTCATGAATCATTGCTATATATACTAAGTACATATACTAGAATAAGCCTAATAGATCTCTTAGGAAATTAAAATAGATGTCCAGAAGCAACCAGGCTTTCCATTTTTGTTGTAGCTTTCAAAGAAGGAGTCAGGTCCTTCACAGTTCATAATACAGGTAATTATATACAGACAATGAAGGAGTGAGGAATTATACATTTGCTAATCTTAGCATACCATACTGCTTATAAGGTATTATTGGAGGATGCGGAGGTCTCTATACATAAATTAATCCTCAAGTAAGTCTAAAAAGAGATACAATAAATCCAACTAGTCCTTGGTTCTTCAAAGTTGGAGAAACCTATTTCAGGTCTGTATAGTCTTCTTCACTCTTAGAAATGTAGTTTCAGAAGCTTCATTTTTTTGCACCTTTTCTCTTATTAAAGTCAAGGGTTATTAGGTATAGAGATAGCTACCAAGATTATCTTTCTTCCTTCTTTTCTTTAGCTTTGCTCCACTCTGGTTGGAAGACGTGATGCTGTTAGGCTATCCCATTCAATTTGCTTCCTATAGGAAGAATTCTTCTTCCCCAGCTCCCCCTGAGGATAGAAAGCTCAAAGTTGGAGGCTTTTGATCATAGCATGTAACTTTCTTAATTAACCCTACCCATTCTTTTGGACCATATGGCTTTGAATCTAGATATTTTTTCATGAGTTTGGCTCTATTCAGAGAAATATGCTATTCTAGATACAGATCTAAGCATGGGCTGCAGGATTCCAACCAAAGTTATCTCAAAACGTTTACTTTACATTCCTACAGCATCTCTGTTGTCCAGTTGATGACCATTATGATCATGCCACTGGGTAGTTTGTGAAATCGGGCAGAGTTCAATAATCCCCATAATACATTCCATAAGACTGAAACAACTTTCTCAGGAAATAATTCTATGCATCTCCAGATGATGTCATAACTGTCCAGGAGATTCCCAAAGTAAAGCTGCAGCTCCTGCTCATATAGAGAATTTAGGAATTCAATTTTCAGAAATAGCAGTCATGTAGAAGAAATGTGGTGTCATAATTTCATTTAAATTATTTGTAGTAACTGTCACTAATATTTTAAGGTAGTATATGCTCATACTGCCTGTGAATGAATATGCATATGTGTGTATCTATCATGTGGGTCTGTCTTTCTGTCTCTCTGTCTCCCTGTATCTATCTGGTGTGTGCATGTGTGTAGATTGTCTATCTCCATCTCGGTCTTTATCTCTATCTCTCACTTTCTAAATCTTTAACTTTCTATCTCTCTATCCATGTATCAAAATATATCTATATAATCAACCAACTCCTAACCCCAACTTCAGTTTATTAGAACTGGTATCTAAACAGTCAATTTCTAATTTTATCTGGCTTTGGGCTAATACACTTCTTCGCAGCACAACTCTTCACATTTTACTAACAGTTTTGAGTCCTTTTAGACAAAAACAAAACAAAACAATAGCAACAACAACAAAACAACAGCCACAAACAGATGGCAAGCAGCATGATCAAACCAACATCTTAAGCTTCTTTACAACTTTCCTTCAATACGAGCAAGAGCTTCAAAACTAAAACATACATTTATTTCATATGTAAAATCTATATTATTTCAGTAGTATTTTTCTTATGCATGGCAGTGCTTTGCATCACAGATTAATTTTAGATTATTTGAAACAGAGTGTAGAAGAAAGCTGATGATCTATCTGATCTGGCATGTTGAAGGTTTTGCTGCCCTCAACAGGATACCTCAGCACATACAATTTTCTATCTATGAAAAAGAAAGAAAGAAAGAAAGAAAGAAAGAAAGAAAGAAAGAAAGAAAGAAAGAAAGAGAATGAAAAAGATCATAAGACAAATAGCTCTGATAATACTATACATTGATTGATTTTTTTCATAATCGTAAGATAGGGTTCCTTATAGTGATTGTTACATTTTATAAAAAATGAAAGAGAAAATTATCTATATACAGTTGTGTGAAAAAGAAAGTACACCCCCTTTGAGTTCTATGGTTTTACATAACAGGACATAATAAAACTCTGGTCCTTGGCAGTTCTCAAAAATAGGTAAGTACAACCTCAGATGAACAACTACACATGACATATTACACCATGTCATCATTTATTTTACAAAAAGAAAACCAAAATGGAGAAGCCATGTGGGAAAAACTAAGTACATAAGGTATACTTAGTTTTTCACACATGGCTTCTCCATTTTGGTTTTCTTTTTGTAAAATAATGATGACATGGTGTAATATGTCATGTGTTGTTGTTCATCTGAAGTTGTATTTACCTCCTTTTGAGAAGTGCTAAGGACCAGATGATTTTTATTATGTCCTGATATGTAAAACCATAGAACTCAAAGAGGGTGTACTTTCTTTTTCACACGACTGTAAAACCTGTGTGGATCTCATGTGCAATTAAAAACCCACCTGGAATTATAATTAAATAGTTTTAAACAACATTACTTATTATTAACCAATTCATAAAATAAAAACTAGCTTTCCCCCCTCTAAATCGCAAAAATAACCTCTCAGTCTTAAGAAAAAAGTATAAATAAATTTTAATAAGAGTACAATAATCTATAATGCAAACCTGTCATGAGGTTACAAGTGGAGACAGGTGGAAAACAGCATACCTAAATGCATCATCATCATCATCATCATCATCATCATCATCATCATCATATAATAATAATAATTATTATTATTATTTGGTAAAAAACCCTTTGTGTATACAAAACTAGCATCTTTATGGGGCAGATGGAAACTAAGAGTTGAATATGAAGCCCTGAATCTAGAACCAAATGATGAAGTTAGAAAAGTTTTATAAGTTATTGTCTTCACTATACACTGTGTATGTCTTTTAAATTGGAGTGCCTACCCCATTTTTCTTTGCCATGTGAAGGTGGTGAAATGGAGGTGAGTCATCATAGTTGAAAGAAGGAGGCTAGATGGTTGTAATTCTTTGCAGAGACAACCATTGAGCACCCCTTGTTTTGTTTGCAGTGTAATATGAAGTGAAGATGCAATCTATTTCTCTCATGGAAAATTCAGAGAGAAATAGCAGCCACTACTAGGGAAATTATCACCCCCCCCCCCCCCCGGGAAGAAGTAATATTTCTCTGATTCAGAATTCCTGGAAAGGGAATAGCCATTGATAGGGAACCATCCATACAGTTTCTAAGAGTCCTTTGAGCCTTATTTATACCATATATGTGGAATGAGGCATGTCCTCATCAGAATCAAGACAAACAGACCTTCTAGAAGTATCTAGAACCTCAGACTTGAAAATCTGGTTTCCAAATCCATAAAATACAAAACTGGATCAATTATTTTGATATCAGCAGACAAGCGGTGAAAGTAGCAAACTCAGAAGATAACTGCTTTAGAGCATTCCTTCCCTGCTTTACAAGAAGTCTTGAGGACCATAGAAGATGTGGGGATAACACATTGAAACTGGCTGTGTGAAGTTGCTATACAGGACAGCACAAGAGTGATGAAAACCTCACCCCAATAAAATGAGTGCATCAGGTATTCCATCTGAAACTAACACACGCACACACACACAAACACACAGAGAGAGAGAGAGAGAGAGAGAGAGAGAGAGTTCTTGAAACATAGGGTTCTTCTTCACTACTGTACAGTATTAACATGATATCCACTTGGGCAGAAAAGTATGCTGGCATAAATTCCATGCCCAACTGCTAACCTGTATTCTGCTGTACTTAACAGTTTTAACTTGGGACAAATTAAGGAATATGACTGGTGGATTTTCCTGGCTTTGTTTCTTCACCCATCATGCACCACCTGCTGTTCTGAATACGAGGAGGACAAAATTATTCAAGTATCTGGAATGGAGCACTTCATTGCTTGAGAGATGGTCATAGGTGCTCTGCCTCTGTGACCTATCACTAAGGCTATTTCTGGTTCCCAGTGTAATGCTCTTTTGAAAGAGAGCTAAAGCTATGACAGGGATAGAAGAATGCAATGTCCTGAGTTCAAATTATATAAAAAACCAGTTACCAGAATGACACTATTGCTGAAATTGCTTTATAAATGGACATTGCCATTTGTTTCTTCTGTCATGGCTATTTTTTTTTCCCCTCACATTGCAGAAGACTTCGTTGTCAGCCACTAGGAGATATTTGAACACAAGGATCTTGCTCCATGAAGACATCCACAGCCAACTTTATAGTTTTTCCTCAATTGCTGTTTTTATATATATAACAATGGGAAAGGAATATCAGCAAAGTGATTATTTCTCACTCAGGTTCTCCTGAAATTCTTAAAAAAAAAATGCACTTCTTAAATTCTTATCAACGTACTTACTTTAGTGATATGTGTTGTCCATCCTTACATTAACATTTCCCTTCCCTGAATTATATGTAGACTGAAAAGAAATCTATAGACAGCATCTGTTGTACTCAGATTATTCACCTAAGACAGTATTTTTCCTACACTACCTGTCATGCCAAAAACAGTACTAAAGTTTTGCATTGCTTCCTTCTTCTAGCAATAAGTTAGGTCCAAATTATCATCACTTCATTGTTACAATGGGTTATACATTTTAGGATTCACATTTAGTTCTGTTCTTAAAGAAGAAAAAATATTGCTATACACCTGAAATAGGTTTCTTTTAATTTTGTCTCTAAGTGTCTGTACATATTCAACAACAACAACAACAATGATGACAACAACACATTAAAGTTGCCATCTTTTAATCTTGGAAATAATTGAACTGCCAAATATTCATAAAATTAGGAAATCAAAATGGGAGACTAATTCAGATTTCTGGTGGAAGTATAAAAGAGTAATTGAGACTGCCCCTACTTTTCTCTTTCCTGACCTCTTCTGATATACCAGAAGATCAAACAAGGATCTTTTTTCCCAGTCGGGGTTGTCCTTGGTCCTTGAGTGATTCCCTGGATCTGCATTTGAAAAATTAGGAGGGCCTGGACCATATAACTGGAAGATCCTGAAACATGTACAGACACGTGCACACACACCAATTACTTTAAATGTAATTAAAGTCACATTAAATTAATTAAATGCTTTTTATATATCATAAAGTTAATATTTTTCTCCATTCACATTAAAACTGTAATTGGTAGCCATTTTTAGAGGTTCAAGGGCCTCATCAAAAGTTTGGATGGTTTCAGGTTATGCATATTTGATCTAAATAGCCTATGCGACACAAGTATTCATGAACAGACTTGGCATTAGCGATTTGGGTGCCTCACATTTTATAGAGTTCTGAATTACACAGAAGCTCCTCTGCAAGACCAACTTGATTAAGTCAGCATTAATAGTAGAGGAGATCAGACTTGATTATTTATAAAAATCCAACTTCTCTTGAATAAAACCTTTTGAAGAATTGGTCACAGCTTTCAACTTCATTTCAGATAAGATGGCTTGTCAAGAACATGACAAAGTCTGAAGAAAGGAGTACATCTAAATCATTTAAAGAAATATAGCCGATATTATACACAACTCTTAAATCAAATGGAACAGAGTCTCTAGAAAGAGCATGAGAACAGGATTTGGTATTTGAACTTGAGTCAATTCTGAATTCTTTATGATATCAAATTCCTTTAAAATCTATTTCAGCAAGTCTTCAAGAACTACAAAATACTAGATCTAGCAGGGTGGGCATGGCCTGGGTGAAACAATGTTATGTGGTGGGGCCTTGGAAATGTGTCTTGTCTGTAATGGCATCTCCCTTATGGAATAGCTTCCTCCCCAGAGATATGGATGGCCCTGGCCTTCAGGAAAGCTATGAAGAAAAGCTATACTTTGCCCCCAGATATTTTTAATATATATAAAATAATAATAACATTGCTAAATAATACAAAGTTACCTAACACATTAAAGGCCAATGCCACAATAGATAATTCCCAAAGATCTTCTGGAAAAGCTATGTTTCTCCAAGCTTCTAGAAATGTGGCTGTATAGTCTGTCATGTGCTAAAGTATAAGATATGAACTCAATTTTTGTAACTGGCAAATTTATTACAACAAAACAATGGAAAATTAAACTACATCTTTCTTTGGTTTTATGGTATTTCAAAATGTGGGAAATTGTGTTGGCTAGCATTTTAACACAAAAGCAGAGATAACATTTTCTGCAATTAAATAGCATTTTATCCCCATTCAGTCTCTCTTCTTTATGTCATCAGTGATTTCCCATAGATTACCTAAGTGTATACAAATGGATAGAAATGGATAGAAATATTGAATGGGGATATTTAAATTTTGTATCTCTTACAAATGTATATTTATATCATTTTAAATTGGTTTTGCTATTTTTTTAAAAATATATATTTTATGTCTGTGCGTGCATTCTTTTTTTATTTTCAGTCAGAGACATCTGCAGAGATAGGGTGACAATGTCAAAATAGGGGATGTGGCCAGGCAATTGAACCTACTCTTTTTCAACATGTATCACACACATCACATACAGTACAAGGGTGGGGCTTCAATTGCCTGGTCACACCAAAAATGTTGATCCTATGACACCCTCACCCCCCAATGGATGTGCTTTTTTCAATCTTTAAAAAGAAAAAAAACACCAAATGTATTCCATCTTAATTCTAAGGGTCATTCAGAAAATTAATTAAATCATGGTGGTTTGGGGAAAATTAGAGTAAAATACATGACGAGAAATAGATCAGTAAATCTCTATAACAAAATTCCATCAGGACTTTAATCATATTTGCCTTTCCCCACTGTATGTCTATGTGTATATGTACTGTATGTCTCTGTGTGTGTATTTTACATAAATATTCCATTTTTAACGTGTTCTGCTATACAGTACACAAATTTACCCATGACTTTGGTTGTGTTTCTTTAAACAACTGTAAAGAATATGTAGAAAGGCCCACATATGAACAGAAAATATATATAGAGTATGATGAGGAGAACCGGGATCTAGGAATAACAACTTAAAAGCCAGACCAGAAGAGATAATATGGACCTGTGATTAGACCTTCCATGAGGTCAGTTTTAGTAAATAGGCCCATTCATTTGAAATATATATCTATATCTAACAGATTCCATTCTTTGCCGGTGTCTGTGCCATGGACGAGATAACTTTGTTGGCCTATGTGGCCTAAGATTTCTTCACTATCCTTTTGATATAGAGATATAGATATAAATACATATTTCAGATGAATGGGCCTATTTACTAAAACTGACCTCATGGGAGATCTAAACACAGGTCCATATTATCTCTTCTGGTTTGGCTCTTAAGTTGTTATTCCTAGATCCTGGTTCTCCTCAGTGTACTTCTTTATATATATTTTCTGCAGATACAATGGGTATTTATAGTGATATGGTCACATTCACTTGTTTGCCTTATTAGACTCCCACATGTCCAGTTTTGTGCAGAGAGACTTTCCTCAATGTGTTTAGAAATCCAAGAAAACACAGTTCCCAAATGTACATGAAGTCTATGCTATTCAGATAGAATGCTAATTATATGTATATTTCAGTAGAGCCTGCCATCCTTATTCTGCTTCTTCCTTATTCATGTACCACATCAAATATCTGAAAAGGGTAATTTTTTTGGGGGGGGGGGTGAATTAGTTGTATTGAAATCACTGTATGGTAATTGCACTGTGATTACAGCATGCTTTTTGTGTAAGAAACATCGACTAAAATATCTTGCAAAAATGAAAAGTGTCTGCTCACTTATTTGTGGAGTTATAAATTTGTAAGGTTCTAACCATCTGCATTTGTGATTAAATCTGACAAATTATCAGATGCATTAGAATGAAATTATGCACTGGCTTCAATTTGTCTCATTACATAAACTTCATTATGTAATAGCCCTGCCTAATGCTTTCCCTGGGAGAAAATAAATAAATAAATAAATAAAAATGAACAAAAGAGACTGAATTCTACAAGAATCAGCAGAGCACAAATGTAAAATGTGCAAAGGTAGCTAGTCAGCCAAACCAAGCACCTAAACCGTATCTTAGCTGGCAAGAAATCATACATGTTGGAGAACCTGACTTAATCTCCAACAACTTGGGTGCAGCTATTGCAAAGTGAAACGGTGCTTCCATTTCCAAACAGTGGACAGAGATCAATTGTATTTCTGAAGGCATCAGGCTTAAGGAGGCTTGTAATGAAGTCATATCAACAGAAAGAGAAATGACACCTTACCATTGACTTTCTTTAAATGTCTAAGTTGATTTATTATAGCAAGGACGTTTCGTCTTCCATTTAATATACAACATGCTGAGGTAGGGAAGAAATCTCTTTTTTCAAGTGGTTTTATTTAGATTAGGATGGCTTCCCCAATGACACTTTGCCTCCAGATATGTTGGGACTGCAACTTCCAAGAAGCATTTTGATACATACAGTATAAAGGATGCCAGGCCGAGAAATGCAGGAGTGAAGTTTAAGCTGTTTGGGCTAAGTCTAAATTACAGCACTAGAATCATCCTCAGTGACTGGTGGGGCTGTGCCAGATGATTTCTATTACACGAATGATCAATTCTCAACAAAGCAAAGAGGCAAAACATTTGTGTTGATGTGTGTCTTTCATGCTTGAACCAGCACTTTCAATAGCCATGTGCAGAAGTCTTTTTTGGCTGTTAGAACTGCCAGTTAGAGGCTGTGAAGCTTCACTTCAAAAATAGGGTATTGCTACTAAAAAATAGCAGAGGCATCTATTGCTCTGAGGATATATTTTAGTGGGGTGATTTGACCCACTCATTGTCAGATCAAATTGTCCCACTGAAAGTTTGCACTGCCTTGGGAAACATTCTCCTTATTCAGAATTGCTCCATTTTGCCCTCCATGATATCTTAATCAAATCTCATTATGGTGACATATAACTATGAAATCATCATAAACGCTATCGTGATTGGCTGGGATTTGTCATTTGAATCAGCAAAAGTAATCAACACAGTAGAGGATTTTTAGAAACAGTACTTTTACATAGTTCTAACTTGCTGATATTGTGCAAACACCTAATGCCCTTGGGAAATTGATAATGCTGGGAAAGGTAGAAGGAAAGAGAAGAGGACCAGCAGCAAGGTAGAGGGACTCATCTATAGCGTCAAGGTCTGAAGAGTCAGGTTGAAAAAAGATCGTCCTGGAGAAGATGAATCTATGACAGGTGGCCACTCAGAGTTGATATTTACTTGATGGTACATAATTAATCCATCAGTCAACTCGCTAATGTGGCTATTTCTGTCCCCTAAGTCGAATTTGAAAAAAGACTAGGTAGATAAATGACATTCAGGATGTGGAAATGGGAAGGCTAGAATGTAACATAGCTCCTGAATGATTCAATTGTATGCAGAGTCATAAATTCAGATGTAAGTTGCAGCCTCAATCCATTCTGGCACAGAAAAATCTGTAAGCCATTAATTCTGATGTGTCATTTCTCTGTGTTGCTGCTCGGGGGTCCCACCTTGCCAGTTTTCCATTTCTTTGCAGTTGGTATATTTAAGACCAGAGCATTTCAGTTACTTTTCTGAGAAGGAAACATATCTGGGCAGTAATAGGCCTATTGTTATTTTTATCATTATTTTTTGGCATTTTCTGTAGTGAGAGTAGAAAGAAAAACAGAGGTGCTGTTCTTGGCAGCTATTGCATTTTTTCCAAAATATTGTGGATACAGCATTTTCTGGACATACTTGGCATATCATTGGTATGCCAAGGGATGCATTTCAAAAAGATTGTGGCCCACGCTAAAAACTAAATAGCATTAAAAATGGAGTCATAATGAGAACTAAATTCAATTTTAAAAAAGCCGTAAGAAAAACGAAATTCAGTTAAATACCATTCGTATGATCATCCTCCCTGTGTTTGATTATTTGCCCAGCTAGATGACCACTCTTAGTTGACCTTGAAAAGCTAATCTAGGCTGGAACTGGTTACTAATTAGATGGGAGACATTGGGGAATCCCAGGGTCATACTCTAGACTAGAAAGTTGGGGGGGGGGAACATTCAAGAAGAAAGACATAGAAAACATGAGTTGGGCAGCATGCAAGTTTAATTCATCATCATGATAATGATGATGATGAAGATGGTTGCTCACACAGTCAGCCAGATGGTTAGACTGGATTTGGCGTTTTTATCCACCTATCAAGTCCTTCCCAGGGACCTGGGATAGGCAGATGCTGTTGTTTGATGGTGTTAAAGGTATCATCACAGAATGTAAGCTGTTCCAAGTAAAGCTGCCTTTTGCAGCTGACAGACAGTGATTTTGTCAATGCCGATGGTGTTCAAGTGGCACTCCAGATATTTTGGGATTGTACCCAAGTTGTCTATAACTATTGGTACTAAGTTTGCCTTCTTTTGCCATAGTCGCTCTACTTCTATTTGCAGGTCTTTGTATTTTGTGATTTTCTCCAGTTCTTTCTCTACTCTTCTGCTGTCTCCAGGTATTGCAAGGTCCACTGTCCAGACTTTTTTGTCTTTCTTATCAACAATTGTTAAGTCTGGGGTGTTGTGTGGCAGGTGCTTGTTTGTCTGAATTCTAAAGTCCCAGAGCACTTTAGTGTCTTCATTTTCTATTACTTTGTCTGTTTTGTGGTCCCACTAGTTCTTGCTCGCAGGCAAAAGGTATTTCTTGCAGATATTCCAATGCACCATTGTTGCTACTTTGTCATGTTGTTGTTTGAAGTCAGTCTGTGTAATCTTCTTGCAGCAGCTGACTAAGTGGTCCACTGTTTCTTCAGCTTCTTTGCAGAGGCAGCATTTGCTGTCTGTTGCTGTCTTCTCAATTCTGGCTTTCTATGTTGTTGTTATTGTTGTTGTTGTTGTTGTTGATGTTATTAAGCATTTTCTTCCTCTTTTTTTTTTTTAGTTGTATTTCCCCTCTGCCCTCTGTTGTCTATCTTACCTTTCTGCCAATTCCTTTCCTATCCCTTTCTGAATATTTTCTCTGCTTTGATCTATTTTGCAAAAAAAAAAAAAAAAAAGTTGTAGAAAGATAGTTGCATATTATATGTATAAACAATGATTTTAGAATAATTAGTAGCCATGTTTTCAAATATATACACTTTCCACATTAGCTAACATTCCTTCAACATCCAAATGTTGTCATTTTAATATTTATGTTCATGTATTCAATGTTGTCAATTCCACTGGCCCTCTGTATAGGTATAGAAGTGTGAATATGTATGCTGCATATTTATAGTCTAATTAAAAGATACAAAGAAAAAGCACAAAAGCTGAAAACTCCCTCTGACTGCATTAACAACTGAAGATTCAAACAGACTTTAACTTTTGTGGGTTGAGCAGCATAATTATATTCTTATTTTTTCTTCCTTTTGTTTCTGTATGTTGAAGCTAAACTTCGGGAAAGAGAAATAATCTGCTCTATATACAGTTCAAATCAATTTCACATAAAACAGATCCTAAGTGTGTAAACATAGACATATTTGTCTTAATTTACATATATTTTCCTAATGTAAGAATTTTTCCATGTCATTTTGAGCCAAAAACTATACCACACGATTGAAAGGAATGTGAAATCCAAAATATAATTTTGTTGTTTCAATTACAAACAAAAGAAAAAAAAAACCCTTTAATTTTATTTATAATATAGTGGAGAGAATATACAAGAGAAATGCATATAACTTTATTTATTTAAAATAGCTAGGAACCTGGAATTAGGTAGTGAACATTCATTGTGTCTTTGTTGTGTATAGTTAATAAGTTTCAACCAAGTTGGTAAAAACCTTCATTTTCATTACTGCAATATTGAGTCTTTTTGCTGTTGTTGTTGAAAGGAAACGATTTGAATATCCCCATATGGTAGCAAATATATTGGAAAACCACTCTAATGAAAATGTATAATTGTGTCCCATATATGAGTCTAGGAAATACGAAAAAAATTGTGACCCCCACAGAAAATTCTCCCTCATTGCTAACTAAGCCTACTGTTTAATTGGCTGATCAGCTTTTTTTCTTCTTTTTTGTTTTATGTGTCAAGATTGATCAACTGCTTACTTTGTTTCTGTTCTGCTCAGCAGAAAATGCTACTGCACTAGACATATTCTCTCTGTGCGTTCTGCATACAGCATCTTCAGCATTGTGCAACCTCAGAAATAGTGTTTCTTTGTTCACCATGTTGCTCATCAGCACATTGGCACCATTTCTTACTGATGCCTATTTTCACGATTAGACATAAGACTCTTGCTTTGTTAATACCGGAATGATACAATTTCCATTTTGACATGTAGTCTCAGTGGCCTGGTTCTTACACAATGCTAAGCCATAGGGTGATTTGTCTGATGTTTCCTCATGTGATATGTGAATCCACCCTTTATTTCCTAACATAATGTGCAATTCAAGTCCCTATGGCTTGTTCAACTGCTTGTTCTTAAAAAAAGAAAAAAGTATCCGATTCTGCAACTAATACCTTGTTTTCAAGTTCTCCAGTACATTTTAGAACTGAGTGAGAGTTCTTAATCCGTAATCATGAATACATATTTTGACTTATAATGTAACTTCTGCAAACATTCAAGAGGATTTGATGATACATTTCCATATGCATGGAAACATCTTCAGATCAGAGGCATGGATAAGTACTGCCATGCTGCATTAGCTGTAAAAACAGAAAGCTGCTTTAATGTGTCAATTTCCTTTGTTGAATGATATCAGGATGTTTTAAAGAAATGTCATTGCTTTGCCGCTACAGGTCTGTGTTATGAAAATAAGAAAAAATAAATAAATGATAGATTCAATGATAGTATCACACACACACACACACACACACACTAATGTTCACAATCCAGCTTCATTTTTTTAAGGAGTCAAATATCATGTTTCCTGTTAATGATTTTACAAACGAAGTAGCCTCACCATTAGTGAAAATATTATTTACAGGTTGAGATGTGGGACAAAGTTCTGTCTCTTATTCATTTTATCTGTATCATGAAAAATCACGTACTTTCATTCCCCCCCCCCCGCCCAAATACAGAGAATTCATTGGGAGAAAAAAAAAATGATGTGCATTAACTATCAAATCTAGTGATGATTTACCTATTAGCCATGTTTATGGCTTCCCTAGATCAGTTTTTCAGACTAGCAGATTGCAATCTCATGTACAGTCTACCAGGTTTTTAATACTGTGATGATGCTTTCTTCAAAACAAGTCATGAAGAACAGATTGTTTACTCATGCTTTCATTTTCTAAGGAAACCAAAAATAGCAACAACAGCACAGCAGCAGCAACAACGACGACACAGTTTGAAAAACCAAGTTACACATGAGCTGTTGGAAAAGTCAAGATCCTATAAATAGAATTCTTACTATAGGGTAGCTTCTGAGGTCCTACTTATGAACCAGTTCTATCACTTTGTCACTTTCAAAATTAGAAGTAACATCAAAAGCTCTTCCAACAGAGTGCAAACATCATGTCAAACCTGTCAAACCATAAAGCAAAGAAGTTATAATAGGTTGAGGCACACACTTATCTTTTTGATATTATCTGATACCCAGGACAAACCCCTCAAATAGCATCACAGCCATGAGGATGTCTCAGCTAGAATAGTTTCCAGGCCCATCACACAACTGGGAAATCCTTGTTAAACAAACAGCTGAAAATCAGCAGATTTTCTTCAGGGTTCTCAATGCCATAGCTGAGCTCAGGTGAAGCATGTGAATATGCACAGTTAGGTTTCTGGATTTCAGCTAGTACAGTGTCTAAAGTGAGGTGATGTTTCTCTTATTCTGACTGATGCAATCTTTGTATCTAGTCTAGAGTCATACAAATATTTGGAAATACAGATTACTGCAAACTATGTTAGAATAAAATGTGTGTTATTATTTATTGGTTTTGTGCCATAAAGTCAGCCAGTTTCTTTTTTCTACATCAGAAAAATGTAATTCCAAGTCTGGTGCCAGATGAAAATTGTTTGCTCAGTTGCAACAAAGGACAGCAGGGAAAAATGAAATTTTAGCTTGGAATTCTGATTCATTTTTTGTCCTCGCCACATTTTAGATGAATCACAACAACAACAACAAAAATAGTAAGAGAGTCAGAAACCGATGGCCAGTTTCATTAAACTTTACAATCCAAATTGGCCCAGAATAAATCTGGATACTTTGGTAGATCTCTGGAAGATTTGTGATACATCAGCAAGGCAATCTAACTCTTCATTATTTAACAGGAGTGACAATAAAATGACTCAGATTCCCTTTCTTATTTTATTGCTGAAAGGAAGTAATTGTGTGTGTTTGTGTGTGAGCAATATTTAATGAGTGGCCTTTTATGTGCACAGAAAGATAATGTACCCTCCTTCCTGCCATTCAGGAGACATCCTATTGCTCAATATTCTTTAATTATCTGTATATACTGTACCTACTGCATGAATCAATTCCACTTACTGTGCTTTTTTTTTTTTTTTAATAAATCTCACATGCCTGAATTCTATCCCAAGATACTTTTAGATATTAAAAAATACCCATAGTGAATTCAGTTGTGTGGATCTTTATGAAGCCAAAATGGTATTATCTATCAAAAAGGAAAAGGAAAGAAGGAAGGAAGGAAGGAAGGAAGGAAGGAAGGAAGGAAGGAAGGAAGGAAGGAAGGAAGAAAGAAAGAAAGAAAGAAAGAAAGAAAGAAAGAAAGAAAGAAAGAAAGAAAGAAAGAAAGAAAGAAAGAAAGAAAGAAAGAAAGAAAGAAAGAAAGAAAGAAAGAAAGAAAGAAAGAAAGAAAAGTAGACTTGGGAAACCCCCACGTTTTGTAGAAACCCCAAGTTTTGTCCTATCTATCTATCTATCTATCTATCTATCTATCTATCTATCTATCTATCTATCTATCTATCTATCTATCTAAAATGCTACAGTGAAATGATGGAATGGACTAACCTCAAAAAGTACACAGCTGGCTAGCTAAAACACTGAACAGGAATACTCTGTGGAAGGAAGGAAGGAAGGAAGGAAGGAAGGAAGGAAGGAAGGAAGGAAGGAAGGAAGGAAGGAAGGAAGGAAGGAAGGAAGGAAGGAAGGTTTGATTACATGTTTGTAGCACAGAATAATTATTCTGTTTTCAATGAGTGGCATTTATTTTGTTTAGGCTGAATCCAAATGCTATACCTACACTTCACTGTTAGGGATGACACATGAAAAATGACAGCATGCATTCATATTCCCCACTTCTGGTGCTACTTGAAGTCAATCCTATTGCCTGTCTCTTGCAATAAAATTAGATTCTGAAAAGGCAGAAGATGTCCGAGAGATAGACTGTGAGCACAGCTCATCTGTAGATAATATCCCAGTGCACCAAGATAATAGTTAACATGGTAAAGAACAAAGTGAGACACCAGAATGGATGGTGATGATAAGGCTCCAAGGGGGAAAAAAATGTGTGTGTGCGTGTGTATGTGTACATATATGTGTGTGCTTCATATACGCATATGCATCTATCTATCTATCTATCTATCTATCTATCTATCTATCTATCTATCTATCTATCTATCTATCTATGGCACACTGGAATGATCTCTCTCTCTCTCTTTCTCTCTCTGCATGTGTTGTGTGAGTGTTGTTTGGTCTGTGTCTTATATTATTACTATAGCTATTTATACTCTATGTTTCTGATACAGTTGCAATAACAGACTAGTTTGGAAAAAGGGTACAAGTTTTTTGTTGAAATCGGAACTTTCAGAACTATAAAAATTAAGTTCTGTGCATTTTGTTTCTGCGGGAAGGTTTACAAGCCTAGTGCACAGATCAAATACTTGAATGACTTAGACCAAACACTTAAATAATAAAAGCAATTGCTGATCAAAGAAAAAGAAAAAGAGGAAGCTAAAATCTCCAGAATAATTATAGACCTATTCCTCCCTCTGTAATTTTAGGACTCATTTCCATCAGCGTTAACTTGCTCTCATCAGACCCTCATCACTACTTGATGAGAAAATATACCCAAAGTCATAGAATTTTGAATATAAGCTATTGAAGACTTTACCTAATTACAAAATAAACTCCTGCTTGTGCATGACTCTGAACTTAGAATTGTAATTTATTGTAAGATGTCTCAGCGTCTATCCATATACCACTAAAATCCCCCCACACTGCTTAGTCTTGGAAACTACATCAGTGAGTTCCATGATGAATCAGTGTGAAAAAGCCGGAGACAGATCTTTTGCCTGTTTATTTCTAATCATGGCTCAGATGTTTATCCTGTTTTGTAAAGCAAACTTTCCAGAACCGTCAGAGGTTACTCAGGGGCTAGGCCTAGATAGACAGCTGAAACAATCCACAAATTATTAACAGTGAGCCATCCAGAGGAAAAGACTGGATGAAAATGAAGTGGAGAACATGGTGGAGCTCTCCTAAACTCTCTCACCTTACCCCACCCAGGAACTGGAACCAGGATATCTGATTGAGGAGTAATCACAAGAGCCATTTTGATTTGATCTATCTTCTGTCACTCACTAAGTCCAAGTTCCACCTCTTTACCCTTTCCACTGTGACTTTCTAGCTCAATAACAAAATCATTCAAAACTGCTGCAGTACCATCTTGCAATAGGCTGCGCTTTGGAGAAATGGAATCTGAATCCTTGGAAAAGATTCATATCTATTTCTCCAATCTCTTCCAGGCCACCCAGCTCCTCCTGCTGATACAAGATTCAGATGAACGTGATGCACACTGACGCCTAGCTGCAGCTGTAATAATTATCTAGCTACTGTATGTGTACTTTTATATAAGCCCATAAAGTATTGTCCCTTGAAGGGTTCTGAAATCCCAGTTCCTTTAGGTCCTGAACAGCTAGCATAGGAAATGATGAGGATTTATATATGTGCAAAGTGATTGTAAGAGAGAATAGAATAGTTCAGAGAAGGAAGAGCAGGGGAAGACTGTAAGTAGATTGAATAAGAATAATTTCATTAAGCTCTATCCAGAGAAAACAGAAAACAGAATTTTAGCCATCTAGCCATT
The DNA here is from genome assembly GCF_059951505.1 of Python bivittatus. NCBI lineage: Eukaryota > Metazoa > Chordata > Lepidosauria > Squamata > Pythonidae > Python > Python bivittatus. The sequence goes on along the minus strand of NW_028277044.1, from coordinate 6,588,843 downwards.
CTCTCACACAGCATTACTCAACAATAGACAAACTTGGAATAAGAGGAAGGCTACCACCTGAAAGGAAGATGCCTTCTTTCCCAGTTAGCCTCCCCCCCCCCCCCGATCTCATTGTAAAGACAAAGTGAACGCTTCCACAATTCCCAGAGCCATGAGCCTCACTACGGGGCGTGAAATGGATAACTTTGGGGAAGATGCTATAAATTGTATATATACTGTATGTAATGACAGTATACAGTATATACAATTTACTGTATCTTCAGTATACATACAATATATGTATTGTATCTTCATGCACAGATAGACGTACAGTACATATATGGTTTACTAACATACATTTCACTAAAAAGATAACCATATTTCATTGTAATTATCTATATCTATAGGCAAGAATGCAGAATGAAGTGGCTGTATGCATTTTGCAATGGATAGCTGATCAGCATCTCATTTTGGCTGTGGCCTATCAAGGCTTCAGTAAGACATAGACTAGGCTATCAGCTTTAGTCATATCCATGCCACAAGCAACAATCCTGGCTAAAGGTAAGGATAATCCAGCTTTGGCATTTGGGGCCAGTATTCTCCAAATGTAAGAAATGCCCAATTTTATCCCAGGTGTGCTCCCACTATTGTATGGAAGGTAATCTAGCGGTTACCTCACAAGCCAACATTCTCTGGCTTGCATCCCAACAATCATCATACTGGGTACAGAGTCAGGATGCATTCACAATAATTTATAATATTTTGGCACCAGAATATTATTAATAAAGTTCTCAGATGGACCTCTTAGTTAAGATCAGTGCATTTAATATTCCAAAATGTGTAATTGCAGGCTACAAGTATTAAGCAGTTTCAAACAAACCGTTGTGAAGCATTTCAATTCTTAAGAGCAATTCTTCAGGCAAGATAAATAAATCCAAAAAAGAACGGGAGTGGGGGTGGTGGGGAGAATAAAAATACTGATGCAGTAGATACTATATTGCTGAATTCAGATCTGGGCCATTCACCACGTGCTCCTAAGCATGGAACAAGCATGCTCTACCAACAAATCTTGGGGTGGGGGCATGTTCCCATGACTTCTTTCATCTTGCCTCTAGCCCACAAGAGATTAAGTTGCCCTTAGCTGTGGTTAAATTAGCATTTTCTCCTTTATCCCAGCCTAGCCAAGAGAAGCCTGAATGTGTGTAACTCTGTTACACTTTGTTACCCCATTCCCTGACAGAAATGTCAGGTAAGGCTGCTAAATCTGAGCTTCAGAAATCCAGATCAGCACCAGATGGCATTAAGCAGAGTTTTCAGAATCTCTTTTCTGCCGTCTAGAAGACATCAGGATTCTTACAGCCCAGATCTGGTAGCCCCTAAGTCATTGGATAGCAGTGACTTGAAATAGCTATAATAGAGGTAGGTTAGGGTTTGACAAGACAGATTAAGCATCTGAGCCATTAAAATCCTGGTCTTCTAGTAAAAGGTTTGCAGCATTTAGCTTGTGGTTTCTAGTGTTGCTAGCAGCTCCAATCCTGACTTCATTGTGGATAATTTCTTTCTCTCTGCCTTTGGATCTTCATATACATTCCTTTCATTTCATGGACTCACCTACTGGATTACCTGAGTTTAATTGGCTTCAGTTTCATAGACAAATGTTTTTCCCTTTGGCTCATAAGTGATTTATTGCTGATCCCCACCATAAACGGAACACTGTCATTCTCTGAACCTGTTCCACTTTATCTAAATCCTTCCTAAAGTACAGTGCCCTGAATTGGTGGCATCTGACTAATGCAAAGTAAAAGGGAAGAATTTTTCATACTTTCCTATTTATTGTAAAAAAAAAAAAAAGTTTAAATATGAATATTTGAAAGATGTTGATTTACTTCAATCAAAGCATGATATATTCTGGGGATTGATGGCTTCAATGTTCAGCTCAGCCTTTCTTTCTTTCTTTCTTTCTTTCTTTCTTTCTTTCTTTCTTTCTTTCTTTCTTTCTTCATTAATTAATTAATTAATTAATTTTATTTTCAACCTTTTGACCCTAGAAGAATCCTTACAATATTTTTTTGGCCTCAGGGAACCCCTGCACATTCAGGCTCAAACACAGGCCAGAAGTTACAAATTTATTATATTTGTTTCATGTGTAGGCCTTTATGTGTGCATTAACAGTGTTCTTAAACTAAAAATAAAGAATAAAACTTACCTGTTTAATGTGAAACCTGTGCTAGTCTTTTATTGCACAAATACTCAGTTCTGGGCTGAACTTGAGATAAGTACACACAGATTTCATCTTCAGCTGAAATAAGACAATTTCTGTCTTTGCTTTTCATGCTTGTTAAATAAGAAAAAGTTTGCTCACCACATGTGAGAAGTTGAAAACTACAGCAGAATGTTCAATACTTTCCTATGAATAGCAGGGCACTCTTCTTTCACAGAAATCCAGAACTTGTCCATGGGCAGATCAGTGAATCTCATCTTGATTGTATGATCAGCCTGCAGCTCACAAAGTTCTTCCTCTTCCTTCAAAGTGAAGTTTTCAGACTGAGCAAAAAATGCAGAGAAAGGATCCCTCACTCAGTCATGCATTTGGGTTGAAAGGGAGAGAAAGTACTGTTCAATTTTGTTCTGCAGTACTTCCAGGTGGTTTTCAGTTAGATTTGAGACTTTCTGGTATCCTTCCTCACTCTCAAGCCCAAGAATCAGTAGAAACATTTCAATATTTCCTTTGGTGACATGATTTTTCTAAACATTCAGCTTTCTTTTAAATCCAAAAATCTTGTCACTTGAAATCAAAACACTTTCTCCAGTACTTCACAGAAACTTCTTCAACTGGTTCATGTGATGAAAGATGTCCATTATGTATGCTAGTTTCTGCAATTGTTCTACATCTTCAAAGCACTCAGCAAAATGTGGAATACTATTTTCTTGAAAATACTCTTGCAATTTTGCCTTCAGCTCAAACACCTGTTGAGAACTCTTCTTCTACTGAGCCACTATATTTTTGGGTGTAACAGGAGACTTATGTCCTCTTTGTCCAGGTTTTAACACAGTTTTTTAAACATTCTTGAGTGAACTGGTCTTTGTTTAATAAACTTAACCATTTTCGTAGCATCATCCAGAACTTTTTTTCATTTCATATCCAATAATTTTTGACACCAACATCTCTCTGTGAAAAAAGCAGTGCATTGTGACAACTTCAGGATTTTCTTTTTTTACAAGAAAAACAAAACCTGTCATGGAGCCAACCATTGATGGAGCACCATCAGTACAGATGCCAACACAGTTCCTCCAAGACAGACTTTTTGTTTCCAGATATAAAGACAAAATATTAAATGCATCTTGGCCTTTGCATGTTTCATGTAGTTCTTTGCAGCAGAAATAGTTTTCTTGAATTTCACCATCATTTACAAATTTTACAAATGCCATAACATGACATTTATTGGTGAAATCTGTTGACTCATCAACTTGGATAGAAAAACTGCTGTTTTTCAGTTTATCACACAAAACCTCTTCAGCATCATGTGGCATGTCATCAAGACACCAGCTTACTGTACTGTTTGACAGTGGAATCTTTTCAATTTCTTGTAGTGCACCTGGTCCTGGCATTTTCCCCACTATTATTTTACATGCTGGCATGATTATTTTCTCACCCAAAGCATGACTTTTCCTTTGCTATGTAATAAGTTCTGCTACTAAATCACTTGCTTCTTGGGCTTTTTTTTAATGAGTGTCATTTTATTAACAAAACTTTACTCTGTTTGTTCTGTGATTCCAATAGCCGTTTAAAATAATCAGAATGTTTACTTGTCATATGGCTGTGATATGTAGTTAAGCGTCTTTTTAATTTTGCTGGAGCCATTGCTGCATTTGTAAGTTGTTTGCCACAGATGAGGCACAACGGAATAGGACAAGTTGGATCACCAATCCATGTAAAACCCATTGATAACTAGATTTCATTGTAAAGATGGATTTTTTTTTTTTTAGTCTATTGATGTACCAGTGCAGGGAAATGCCTTTAAATTCTTCATTATCATTATCATCATTAAACTTATTGATATTGTCTCTTCTAGAATCCTCCTCTTCTTTCTCATGCCTCCTCTTCAAAAATCATCACATTGGACCTCAGAGATGACTGAATAAAGATGTATGAAATTTATTTAAAATAATGGGATAAAATAACTATAGGAAAACCACAGGGAAAAGATGTAGGAGGGAGAAGCTGACATTACAGATTAATTAATACCATTAATTTCTTGAAAAATGCACTTCTCCCTCCCCTTTCTTCAGTAGATTCCTCCCTTCCAGCACTATAGCATTCGCCTGTTATCAACAGTCTCCCCTATCTTGCATCAAAAATTAAGAATGGATTCAACCAAATAAGCATAGTCCCAAAGTGCGCTACCAGGGGGCTCAGAAAGAGTTGTAACTATATTTTTGTTCAGCCTCTGCTTATCACCATGAGAGTGTGTTGCCTGAATTTGAAATAATTTTTTAAAATAAACCTTTTGTGACCTCTCATGGAACCCTGGTTGAGAAACCCTGGTCAATGGAATCACCACCTTGACTCATCCTTAATTTAAAAACAGTGATACAAACTGTTTTCAGGAGGAAAAATATGTAGCCTATTCAGTTTTAGGCTATACGAATCAATGAGAGAGATTCTTTGTTTCATGCAAGAGAAAGAGAAATTTCTTAGACAGCACATGCTTTCAGCAGAATAACTTGATTTGAATAAGAATAAAAATGATTTGAGCCTCCAGAATTACATATGATTCCTGTTCCATTTACCATCAGTCTAATTTGTTTAACTAATTATCAAATGAATTAGTCTTAATATGCTAATTACTACTATTTTAAAGTCACAATTCATCTTTTCAGTTACCTGAGAGCTGATCTGCCTTATAAAAGCTGCTACCACCTATTTTCCTTTTCTTTAATAAGGCAGCAAATCAGATTAACATTCCTTCAAGGAAGCTGATTTAACAACAGAGTGAAATTCCTTTAGTGCTTAAAACACAAACTTTTTAAATGGAGGCAAATAAATGGCACAATGTTTTCCATCTTAAATATGACTCTAAGCTCTAACTGCGGAACATGAAGTCCAAATTAATGAAATGCTTTTCTGTGATAGTTGTAAGAATTAAAAGCATGATGTATGATCAAAATTTGGATAAAAGCTTTCTGGATCAGCACATATTTTCATATTTAAGATTCCAAGTCAATACCCTGTTGCTTTCAATAAAACAATCTGAAATGGCTGCCTTTGTAAACAAATGTTTGTTCCAAGACTATGGAAACTGGTTTGTCTTGGAACAAATGGTTATTTAATGTTTGAACATGAGAAAGAAGAGAGGAAGCTTTCCTATATCTGGCCAAAGTATGTTTCAAACTACCTGTATCTTATCAAATGATTTATTCTTGGTTGAACTACAGCCTCCTGATCATGGCCGTGGTTCTTCAGGAGTGGAGAAGGAGTCATGGTACCTAATCATTTCATCTAGAGATGCCAGGGATAAAGGTTGTGAGTTAAGTTTCCTCTTGGACTTTACCGTGGCTTGTATCTAAGGTTAAATTAAAATATGGATTATTTAAGGCAGAGCTGTATAACCTAATAATACAGGGTTGTATGTGAACTTTAGTGTTTCTCTAGAACTTCCTGAAAAATTATCACTTTTAATGGCAGTGAAGGGAGAAAGTATTAAATACATGGGGAGTAATCATATCAACAACATGTAATTTATTTCCAGTTAAAATTAAATTAAACCTAATTTTGGTTTCACCTGGTTGTACCTAATTTTTGGAGCTGGTCCTTTTAACATGTATTTCAAATTTTGGAGAGGGTTTCCCCCCCCCCCCCTTTAAATCCATTCACAACATTGGCTGACTTGAGTAGGTGTATGTCATCCTAGGCATATTGATTTGGGAGAAAGCCCACTGACAACAACAGCTTTCATTTTGAATAAATTAGTCTAAACTAGGCCTGCTAGTGGCATGTAAGAAATAAATAATATATTTGACAAGGAAATATTTGTAATGCTAATAATGAAAGAAGGAAAGAAAATGCATGATGGACACCTGACTGAAAGCCAACATTTCTCTTAAAATGGACAGAGAAATTGTCCATTTCTCTTGAGAGGGAGGGTGGGATTCTACAATAGCCACCCTGTTCATATAGGCAAGAAGGAAAAGAAAGAAGAGCTTTTTCTTACATTCTCCTCTCCTCCCCCTTCCCCCCCCCCCCATCAACTTGGAATCCATGGGAAGGAATTATGCCAACTCCAGACCTGATACAATAGGATTTTTGGAGGAAACAGTTGAAGAAATGAAGAGATTTAGGATTCTGTAAGTTCATGTCACAAAGTCAGAACCTTTGTCTTTGGAAAATCACACTTGGAACAATGAAGGAAACAAAGTGTGACAAGAATTGTATCTTTTAGAAGTGAATATTTGTAACTGAGGTTTGAATTGTGGAGTCCTTGGTGTTCTCTGAACTTGTTTTCTTGCAGATGTTTTGTTACCTGTCTAGGTAACATCTTCAGTGCCCTGAAGGAAAACAAAAAACAAGCTCAAAGAACACCAAGGACTTCACAATTATATCCTTTATTTGTTTGCAGAAAAGAAGGTGTACAGTTTTCAGTAGCCTCTCAGTTACCATCTCTTGGATTTATAAGTAAATAATTATATTTTATTAATGCCATTGTACTCAAATAACAATGTAAATGATTTAGCATGACTCTAACAATGTCGCTTAATCATTACATATGATTTCATTATACACTTATAATAAAGATTTATTAAAACAAAAATAATCTGCTCCTGAGCATTCCTCCTGCATGCACACAAACTATTTTTTTAATTTGCTATTTATTATTAATTAGCAATGCACAAAATGCATGAGAGAGGGCAAAGCAGAGAGCAATGTTGAGTTCCAGGCTTAGTACTACTACCATACCCATTTCACAGTAATCTAAACCAAAGCCAAATAAATTTAAAAATATATTGACTTATATGTCAAGGATATCCCAGCCAGTACTACTACCCCAGTAAATAGAAGCATATCATAAATTCAAAATGATTGACATGGTGCTTTCACAGCCGACAAGTCCCAGTCGTCCAGGAGACTTTAGATCATCACATTCAAATCTGGCAAACTTTTTTTTCCCCCCACAGAAGCAGCTCATAACATCATCTCCTTCTTTGGTTTCTATATTGATGAATTTAAAACTATAAGAAGGTTTGGTACCTGCTCCGAATGACAGAGTCCATAGTGTCCATATTGTGCAAAGCACCAAATAGTTAATGCAACTGAAATCACTACAAGACAGTAGAGCTACAGTAGACGTCAATGGCAAACAGAACCTTAACTAGGATTAAGATCTTGGTTATGTATACCTGCAATGACTGTTTTCCCTCCACCAGTCTCCAATTGGTAGGTGGGGGAAAAAGAGTAAGAATTACCCAAGGTCAGCTGGCAAGTGCTACTCTGCGTACTCAAGTGTTCTCAGTGACATTTCTGAGAATGTGACAAGTCCGGCAAGATGGCAGAGAGTGTCACAATGCTACGTGGCTCAAAAGGAACAGGGTTGCATCACAGTCTCTGTCCATCATCTTGCAATGTTGACCATCTTCTATGGATGTCACTGATTGTTTCTTGCTAATGTCATGCTATCTAGGCTTTCCTTTGTCCATTTTTGTGCTGTTAATATCAAGTGTTGCACAGTGAAACTTCTGAAATTTAACAGAGACAAATGCATGTCATCGCTTAGGAAACAGAAATGGAATGCACAGGTATAAGATGGGGAACACCTGGCCTTGTAATGGAACTTGTGAAAAATATGACTTGGCTGTGTGATGTGACTGCAAATTGGCAAATGTAATTTTAGGTTGCATCAACAGTATCATTTATAAATATGAGAAAGAAATTGATATACTTTATTCTGCTTTGGTTAGACCCACAGTACTATGTCTATTTCTTGATACTGCATCTTACGAAATCGTTAGACAATCTGGATCAAATTCTAAGAAGGCAACCAGGATGATTAGAAGACTAGAAACCAAGTCCTATGAAGAGAGATTGAAGAACCAGGTATGTTTAGTTTGGTAAAAATAAAATACTAAGGGGGAATAGCATCCTTCACACAAAGTAAAATTAAGACCTGTTCAATGTCATACAGTTGTACAGCACATAGAATAAAAAATTTAAGTTACAAGAAGGCAGATTTCAACTGAATGTTAGCTAATAGTAACATCAGTTTGACCGTGGAACCAATTACTCAGAAAAGTAGTGGATTGCTTTTTATTAGATGTGTTCAAGCAGAGGAAGGACATCAATCTACCTCAGATGTTTTCATTTGGGTTCCTGCAGTGAACAGACAGTTGGATTAAGTGGTCACTTCCAACTCTATGATTCCATCATGAAACAATGGATAAGACTGTTGATTCAAACAGAAGACTTTCATGAATTTGAAAGACAATATGATAATTAATAATAATTAGACTGTGCAAAGTGCTCCTAATTCTTATGAAGGCTCAACGGTGATGCTGTTTATCTTGCCAAAGTACTTTGGGCTCATCCACAAATTCTCCTTGCCAAATTCTGCTTTGCTAATCATTTTTGAGGGGCATATCCTCATGATGTCACCTCCACCTCATTCTTAGCTTGTTGCTGCAGCAGTTTAGAGCTAACCTTAGTTGTTCCAGTTTAGAAGTTATTTGGGGGATAAACCTGGAGATGACATGTTTGGAAACAGTGATCTATTCAGCTCCTATTGGCCCAGCAAATCTGCCATAGAAATTACTCCTCCCAGCTGGTCACTGGACCCTTTATGTCCATGGCTTTTCTAGCTGTGACACCAAAGTCTCTATGTCTTTACACATTTCTGCTGCCATTGTGTATCTACTTAGGCTTGGAACACAGCTTAATGTACAGATTACCTGTAAGAAGCCATACAGATTTTAAATAAAATAAATTGCTTTAGATACACAGGTTATTTCTGTGAATATCAAATATGGTTGGGCCTTTCAAATATTTTGGATTATTATTCTCATACTCACATGTCATCTGGTTGGACAATTCCTTTTCTGAAAAATTGCTTATAAAAACATTAATAATAATATATTTATACTTTGCTTTCTGATTAAATAAAAACTCAAGACAGCTTTTCTGATTTTTTTCTTGATTTAATTGCATTATTTCCATTCCAACTAGTATGATAACTGCAATGTCAGAAGTATAATTTTGAATGCAATCTGATATATAATTGTGGAGAAATAAATTTCACTAGTTATAGTGAAAAAGGAATAAAAAGAATGATGCTGTCAACCATGTTTGCTTAGATCACGCTTATGAGAGAGGTGAATTTGTAAGAAAAACCCCACCTCCACCCCACAACATCTTATGTTGAATTTCTGTCATGACTCCTGGCCAGATTTTATAGAAATTGACATTTTTCTAGGTTGTAGAATCTCTTTAAACTACTTTGCCTTATTACTTTTTGGACTAGAGCCTTCAGGCCTTGAGATGTGTTGCTGTCATCAAACCTTGCTATCATCAAGAGAGTTTTATAAATTCTTCTGCTAAACATAGCAGTGTTTCTTTTGCTGAGTAATCCAAATTTGACAGATGGGCTTAATATGTGCCATGCAGTCCCTTTTAGAGACCCAGGTTTGTTTGCTTGTTTGTTTTTTCCATATAAATGCACTTGATTCATCTACACAATGATTCTTAAACATAATTACCTAAATTACCTACAGGACTACAGTAAACAGTTCTGCTGTTCATGTTGTCTATATTCCAGAAACCTTTCCCTGTAATGCCAAAAGGTGCAGCAGAAATCAGTGCTTAGATGAGAAATGTATGCATATATCTGTAAATGGAACACCTCCAAGTAAGTCAGAACCATGTGCTATGGGGATTCGGGATGATATTGAGGGTTTGCACTGCACTGGTTCTTGCTGTCTGTACAAAGAGGTTCAGAGTTTATTAAAGTATCCTAGCATTCCCATATGTCAGTGACAGGCCAACTTCCAGATATGTGTGCAAAATAACACATTATAAGGACTAGACAGAAAATACAGCATAGATTTTTGCAAATGCCACTGAAAAATGTGCTGAATTTTACTCTCAAGAATTAAGATCCCAATCTAACCCGTTTCAAAGTGAATTTGATAACAAGTACCCTGCAAAAATTCATTAGAACAATATAAATTAGATATTAGCTCGTGAGTTCCAAAATCTCAGATTTGGTGCCATATTTATATAATGCTTTCTAAACAATCATCATATTTTCTTGTACCCAAACAACCTTTCTTTTCATATACATGGGTCTGTGTGTGTGTGTGTGTGTGTGTGTGTTGTACACAAAACCATGTTAATAAAATCAGGCTGTCAATCTGGCAACTGCCCCTTTGTTATTCATCTCTTATATTGGCCTTGAAGTTGTGCCTTGAGGGAAAATATTATTCACCTAAGAATTAATTAGATCCCATGTGGTTATACTGGCTAATAAATGATAAAGATTTTTTTTTCCCCCTTGAATGTGGAAAGCCTATCCAAACTGCATTCTTAAGGGAGATTTTTAAAAACTACCACAAGCAATAAAAGGCAATCTTTTAATAAGATTGAGAGGTTTAACTAGGAATTAAGTTAAAACATGACAGTATTAGATCGCTTAGTACTTTCAGCAGAAAGTAGATAATACTGGTTTCTGGAAGACATCCATTTACAGGATTTAGTGATTCTTCTTTGGACTTGCCAAACATTTGTTATTTTCTTTCTATTACTAAACTGCAATATACAACCATGCATAAAAGAAAGTTATATAGGAATTCAGTGGCTGTACTTGCGCTCAGACCTTTAACCTGATGAAGATACAGCAGTTGTGAGGAGCCAGGATGTGTAGTGGTTGGTGTTCAAAGTTCGAGTTCCTATCTGATTAGGGTAGTTCCTCAGTAACTTGGGCTAAGTAATATTTCTTATTCCATCCTAACTCACAAAATTGTTTTGAAGATGAAGGAATCCTCTCCACTTCCCACACTGCTTTGAACTTCCTGAATAAAATCAGGATATATATGTAATAAATCACCTATCATCAGCATATTTTTTATGCACGTCCATATACCAATAACAAGACATTAAGAACAATATGTTTTGAGAGTTGAGGGACTGATTAAATGCTTACCAAAGTATGTTTATGCAATAGAGTATGAGGAAACTCAAAACAAACCTTAATGATCATTTTCAAATTTCACAAGTGACTGTCAGGGTAAGTTCCCAGAAAAAGATATACTATCATCCATGGGTCTAATAAAGTACATTTGATAGAATTGTTGATCCCTTGTCCTCCAAGCTGAACTCCATTTATCTTGTACACTTAACGCCAGAAGGTCAAGAACACATCTATTTTTATAGTTCTGGGCAGTATAAATACTGTGGAAGACTGCTCTGTTTCGTGGGAGAAATGTTTTGTGGTCTTGCTATAGAAGCCCATCTCTCTTACAAATATCTACTGTAAAGCCCTTTCTTCCTAAGGGAGGATAGAAGCTATCGATACCAAAATTGAAACCCAGGATTCCCCCATTGTGTTCTGGCACACACCTGGAATTAAGTCACCATATTGGATACACTGATCATGCCCATTGAATCAAAGACATGCTGCTGACAAGTGCTGGGAAATATCCAATACGTCTCATTTGCTTATTAATTCTCATCAACTTGATTTTAAAAGTTGACTTTCAGGATTATTTTCAAAAGGGGAAGATTTCTCCCCCCCCCTCCAAAAAAATCACAGGAATAAGTAGTGGTGTTTTTGCATAAACTAAGTAAGTTCGGTGGTGGATGATGTGTGTATGAGTGTGGCTGTACATTTCATTCTGCATTATGCTTTAGTCCCAGTGGAAAACTATGGGCAAACATTGGCACACTAGGAAGTACAGTATAGCCACCCAGGGAGGCTTCAGAACAGCATCCAATAATAAAACTCAAAAT